>NW_027142844.1:0-2500 GCF_026170545.1 Melanerpes formicivorus
TGGCTCAGCTTGTGCCTACCCTCCGCCGGCAGGCGCGGGTAACCCGTTGAACCCCATTCGTGATGGGGATCGGGGATTGCAATTGTTCCCCGTGAACGAGGAATTCCCAGTAAGTGCGGGTCATAAGCTCGCGTTGATTAAGTCCCTGCCCTTTGTACACACCGCCCGTCGCTACTACCGATTGGATGGTTTAGTGAGGTCCTCGGATCGGCCCCGGCGGGGTCGGCCACGGCCCTGCCGGAGCGTCGAGAAGACGGTCGAACTTGACTATCTAGAGGAAGTAAAAGTCGTAACAAGGTTTCCGTAGGTGAACCTGCGGAAGGATCATTACCGAGGGCTGCCGAAGCCGCGCTCCGTGCCGCGCGGCGCGGCGGCGGCTTGGCTTCGAACGCTCCCGCCCGGGCCGTCCGTGAGCCCAAGCGTGTGCGGTGTGAGGGGTGTCGGGGGGAGAAGGGGCGCCTCCGCGCGTGCGGGGACCCCCCGAGCCCCCACCCCACTCCGGGCCACGGCGCCGGGCATGCCTTTCCCGGAGCCCCCTCTGGGGCACCGCGCGCCCGGCAGGCGAGAGGAAAGGGGGGAGTCCCCTTTCGGCGGGCGCGCGGGGATCCGCGGGTCGGGCGACGGCGACGGCCGGCTGGGACCCCATCGGGTCGTTGGGAGCCGGGGGGGGCGCGCTGGGCGGCCACCGCGCGGGCGCCGCGTTGACCTCGGCGTGGCCTGTGCCCCTCCTGCTTCAGTCGTTTCCCGCTGGACGGGCATCGGGCGGCGCCCGAGCGATGCTCCCGGTCCGCGCGGGTGTCGTCGAGCGGGCTCTCCCGGGCCCTCGGCCCGCCCAGCCGCGTCGCCGTCGTCGCCGGCCCTGCGCCGGTCCGCCGCCGGGGCCGCCGTAGCCGGGCGCTCGCCGCGCGGCGAGCGCGCGGCATGGGCGTCCCCAGCCGCGTCCCTCCTCCCCGAGCGCAGCGCCGGCTGACTGAGGGAAACCCCGGGCCTCGGGCCAGGCCAGGGGCGCGGTGGTGGCGGCGGACGTCGGGCGCGGCCCCCGCGGGCGGACGCTCCCCCCGACGGCGGCAGTGGGGGGAGGCACCCCCGCGGGGCCTTAAGTCTGGTTTCCCTCACCCCAGGGTCAGGTACCTAGCGTTCCGCGCCTTCGTCCGCGGCCTTGCCCTACCGCGGAGGAAGCCGGGCGGCGGTTTAAAGACCCGGGCGGCTCGGCGCGCCACCACCCGGATGCGGGGGCGAGCGCGGGGGCGGGCGGGTGCCTTCAGAGGGGCGGGGGTTGCCCCCGCAATGCCTCTGGCTAGGTCCGCCGTCGTCGCGCTCGTCGTCCTCCGGGGGCCCGCCGGGCCGGGGAGGGGACTCTGCTGCCCCCCCCTCTCTGCGGTCCGAGCGCTCGGCCGGAGAGAGCCCACCGCGCGAGGTCGGCCGTGGTCCGGCCCGCGCCTCGCCTCGCCACGGGCGTCCCCGGCGGCGCGTTGAAGCGCGGGCTTCTCGCGGGCCGGGGCGGCGAGCCCCCGCGGTGGGGGCTGGCCCAGGGCGCTTCGCCCCCGCCGGGGGTTTTGTGCGGGCGCGTTGCCGCGGCTCGGCGGCGGCGCCTCTTGCGGCGCGGGCCGCTGCGGACCTCCCGGTCCCTTTTCCCTTTGCCCAGGCCCCAGAGCGGGGCCCCGGCGAGCTGGCGCCCTCGGCGGTCTCGCGCTGCCGGTTCCCCCCCGTCCGGGGCCGGTTTCGGGTGGCGTGACCGCGTCCGAGCGGCGGCGGGCGTCGCTCGGCGTCTCCGGCTCCGGTCCCTCGCCGGAGGGCACCCTGCCACCGGCTGCGGCTGTCCCGGTCCCGGGCCCTGCCCGCGGGCTTCCCCGTTCGCCTTCCCGGCGCGTGCCGGGTGGGGGACGGGCGGGCAGCCGGGGGCGTCCCACCCCCGGTCTCCGCGTGGAAACGGGGAGAGCGGGGGCCCGCCCCCCGGCTCAGCGCCGTCCGCTGTCCGCCTGGCCGCGGGGCCACGGAAGGGGTCGAGCGAGCGAAGCCGGCGGCGCGGTGGCGCCGGGGGAGGATGGAAGGGGCTCGTGCCGCTGGGGTTTGTCGGTCGGCGGGTGCGCCGCCCGGCGAGGGCCGGCGGGTCGCCGCGGCGGCGTCCCACGTGGGCTCGGGCTTTCCGTCTCGCAAGCCGTTTTCCGTCCCCCGCGGCGGGGGGGGTTCGGTGGCGAGAGGAAGCCGCCCGAGGGCGCGAGCCGGCCGGGGCTCGGCCCCGGGGCCAAAGCGGGGGGAAAAGAAAGTCCGGGATGGGCCGCAGCGGTGGCGGCGTTGGAGGGGCCGGTGCGGAGGCGCGCGCGCGCTCTCCTCCGGCGGGGTTGTGCGCCCGGCCCCCCTCGCTCCCCGGGGCGGGGGGGGGGGGGGTCTCCCGCTGCCTCGCTTCGTGGCGTCTCCGCGACGGCACGGGGCGGCCAGCGAGAGACACACCCCCCCCCCGCCGTTGGGTGGGGAAGCGAAGGGGGTTTTCTTTCCCCGT
>NW_027142844.1:10000-20000 GCF_026170545.1 Melanerpes formicivorus
TGCTCTCCATGGCGAGGGGGGACTTAGTGCACTGAGCCGTGCGGCAGGAGGTAGACGTGCTCCCCGCGGCCGGGCGGGCACTTAGCGCGCGGAGGCTGGAACCGCGGGGTAGACGTGGTCCCCGGGACGAGGGCCGCCTGGTATCGCCCGCCCGGCCCCCAACCCCCCCCCCCCCGCGGCGGCGTAAATGAAGAGAGGCAGTCGGCATGAAACCTTCTTTTATTAAGTGTTGTTTTCATCGAGCGTCTTTCATTAAAGGTTGTGTTCTGAAGCAGTCTTTTCTTCAACAGCGCTGTTCTCCGGGGAGAAGGTCTGCCGGCATCTCTAGAAATCTCCCCCCGCCCCTGACCGCCTCCCCCCCCGCCCCCGTTGCCGGTTTGCGCGGCGCCCCCCCTCCCGACGTTGCCTCTTGCCGCTACCCCCCGCCCCCCCCCCGCTGCCGGTTTGCGCGGAGCCCCCCCTCCCGACGTTGCCTCTTGCCGCTACCCCCGCCCCCCCCCCGCTGCCGGTTTGCGCGGAGCTCCCCCTTCCCGCCGTTGCCTCTTGCCGCTACCCCCGCCCCCCCCCCCGCTGCCGGTTTGCGCGGAGCCCCCCCTTCCCGCCGTTGCCTCTTGCCGCTACCCCCGCCCCCCCCCGCTGCCGGTTTGCGCGGAGCCCCCCCTTCCCGCCGTTGCCTCTTGCCGCTACCCCCGCCCCCCCCCCGCTGCCGGTTTGCGCGGAGGCCCCCCTTCCCGCCGTTGCCTCTTGCCGTTACCCCCGCCCCCCCCCGCTGCCGGTTTGCGCGGAGCGCCCCCGCCTGCCGTTGCCTCTCGCCGCGGCCACCACCGCCCCCTCCACACCCCCGGGCCCCCGTTACCGGTTTGCGCGGAGCCCCCCCTCCCGACGTTGCCTCTTGCCGCTGCTGCCACCCCCAGCTCCCCACACCCCCCGGCTCCCGTTAGCGGTTTGCGCGGAGCCCCCCCTTCCCGCCGTTGCCTCTTGCCGCTACCCCCGCCCCCCCCCCCCCCCGCTGCCGGTTTGCGCGGAGCCCCCCCGCCTGCCGTTGCCTCTTGCCGCGGCCGCCACCGCCCCCCCCACACCCCCCGGCCCCCGTTACCGGTTTGCGCGGAGCCCCCCCTCCCGACGTTGCCTCTTGCCGCTGCTGCCACCCCCAGCTCCCCACACCCCCCCGGCTCCCGTTAGCGGTTTGCGCGGAGCCCCCCCTTCCCCCCTTCGCGGGCTGCCGCTTCCCTCCCGGGCTGCCCGGCTGCTCTCTAACCCCTGCGACCGAGGCGGCGCCTGTTAGGGCGGCCGTGCCGGTGCCCCTTGCCGCAGCTAGCCTCTCGCCGCTGCCCCTCCCGTCCGTCGTCCCCCGTCCCCAAAAACTTGCTGCTCTCCACGCTGGAGCCTGCACGGGGGAGGTTGCGCTCCGCTCCTCCGGCCCTAAAGCCGCCCTCGCCCGCCCCCCGGCTTGCCGCTTGGCTCGGCTGCCCGCCCGCCCGCTAATCCCCCCAACGCCCCCACCCCAAAAACACCCCAGCCCTACCGCATGCCGCTCCCCCTCTCCCCGCTCTCGCTGACCGCTGCCACCCCCCCCCACCCCTCCCCCCCGAAACAAACCCCCCAGCCCTACCGCATGCCGCTCCCCCTCTCTCCCTAGCCTGCCCCCCCCGCCGTCGCTTGCTGCCGCCGCCGCCGCCGCCGCCGCCGCCGCCGGGACCCGCCTCGGTCTGGTGGCGCGCGCTCGGAGATCCCCGGCTACCCGTCCGTCCGTCCCTCCCTCCCGCCCCGCCCCGGGGGAGGGCCCGGGGCAGCGCGGGCAGGCGGGGAGCAAAAAAAGGCGCGGGCGCCAAAAAACGTCGGGGTCCCGGGGTGGCGGAGGGGGGCGGCGGCGGGGGGCGGCGGCGGGTACACGGCGCCGGGTCCAGGGCGCCGGGTCCAGCCCGTCCCGGGGCGGGGACAGGTGGTGTCGTCCGTCCCCGCCCCCGTAACCTGCTCTGAAGCATCCGCTTCCCGCCGCGGTTCGCCCTCCACCCCCCCCGCCGCACACGCAGCTGCCGCTTCCCCGCCGCCTCTGCCCCCCGCCCCGGGATCAACCACCCGCCGGGTCCAGCCGGTCCCGGTCCCGGGAACCTGCTCCCGGGGCCAGCCGGAGCCACGCCCCCTCCTCTGACGCTTCCAGCTGCCGCCTCCCCTCCCACCCCCCAAACTCACACTGGCCCTCGCCGGCCCGCCCACCCGCCTACCTGCTTGCCCGCCGCCGCTGGGTGGCGTGCTGGACACTCTCGCACACAGGTACACAGACAGGGACACAGGGACACAGGCACTCAGGCACACAGGGACACAGGGACACAGGGACACAAGGACACAGGGACACAGGCACTCAGGCACTCAGGCACTCAGGGACACAGGGACACAGGGACACAGGCACTCAGGCACTCAGGGACACAGGGACACAGGGACACAAGGACACAGGGACACAGGCACTCAGGCACTCAGGCACTCAGGGACACAGGGACACAGGGACACAGGGACACAGGGACACAGGGACACAGGCACTCAGGCACACAGGGACACAGGTGGCGGGCCGGAGGCCTCTCCCCACTGTGTGGCAGGGGTCCAAGAGCCACCCCAGCCCAACCCAGAGGGTCTTTTGCACCTCTCTAGAGGCCACCCAGAGACCCCAGGCCGCAGCAGAAGCCTCCCCCGCATGCTCTGCAGGCTTCCGACCCACCCCAGGCCGCACCAGAAGCCTCCCCCGCACGCTCTGCAGGCTTCCGACCCACCCCAGGCCACAGCAGAAGCCTCTCCCGCACGCTCTGCAGGCTTCTCAGCCACCCCAGGCCGCACCAGAAGCCTCTCCCGCACGCTCTGCAGGCTTCTCAGCCACCCCAGGCCGCACCAGAAGCCTCTCCCGCACGCTCTGCAGGCTTCTCAGCCACCCCAGGCCGCAGCAGAAGCCTCTCCCGCACGCTCTGCAGGCTTCTCAGCCACCCCAGGCCGCAGCAGAAGCCTCTCCCGCACGCTCTGCAGGCTTCTCAGCCACCCCAGGCCGCAGCAGAAGCCTCTCCCGCACGCTCTGCAGGCTTCTCAGCCACCCCAGGCCGCACCAGAAGCCTCTCCCGCACGCTCTGCAGGCTTCTCAGCCACCCCAGGCCGCAGCAGAAGCCTCTCCCGCACGCTCTGCAGGCTTCCGACCCACCCCAGGCCGCAGCAGAAGCCTCTCCCGCACGCTCTGCAGGCTTCCGACCCACCCCAGGCCGCAACAGAAGCCTCTCCCCGCACGCTCTGCAGGCTTCCGACCCACCCCAGGCCGCAGCAGAAGCCTCTCCCGCACGCTCTGCAGGCTTCCGTCCCACCCCAGGCCGCACCAGAAGCCTCCCCCGCACGCTCTGCAGGCTTCTCAGCCACCCCAGGCCGCACCAGAAGCCTCCCCCGCACGCTCTGCAGGCTTCTCAGCCACCCCAGGCCGCACCAGAAGCCTCCCCCGCACGCTCTGCAGGCTTCTCAGCCACCCCAGGCCGCACCAGAAGCCTCCCCCGCACGCTCTGCAGGCTTCCGACCCACCCCAGGCCGCAACAGAAGCCTCCCCCGCACGCTCTGCAGGCTTCCGACCCACCCCAGGCCCCAACAGAAGCCTCTCCCGCACGCTCTGCAGGCTTCTCAGCCACCCCAGGCCGCAGCAGAAGCCTCTCCCGCACGCTCTGCAGGCTTCTCAGCCACCCCAGGCCGCAGCAGAAGCCTCCCCCGCATGCTCTGCAGGCTTCCGACCCACCCCAGGCCGCAACAGAAGCCTCCCCCGCACGCTCTGTAGGCTTCTGACCCACCCCAGGCCCCAACAGAAGCCTCCCCCGCACGCTCTGCAGGCTTCTCAGCCACCCCAGGCCGCAGCAGAAGCCTCTCCCGCACGCTCTGCAGGCTTCTCAGCCACCCCAGGCCGCACCAGAAGCCTCTCCCGCACGCTCTGCAGGCTTCCGACCCACCCCAGGCCGCACCAGAAGCCTCCCCCGCACGCTCTGCAGGCTTCTCCGCCACCACAGGCCGCACCAGAGGATCTTTTGCACCTCTCTGGACGCCACCCAGAGACTCCAGGCCGCACCAGAGGCCCCCCCCCCCAACCATTTACAGGCTGCAGTGCCAGCCTAGGCCCCGCTGGCAGCCTCCCTTGTCTGCTTTGGAAGGCCTCCCATCCACTCCAGACCTGCCTGGAGGCCTCCCTCGACTGCTCCCGGGGCCCTCGAAGCCACCCTAGGCCTTTCTGGAGGACCTGCTCGACCGCTCGGGCGGCTTCTGACGCACCCTCGGCCATCCGGCGCCCAGCAGCTCCCAGGGCCAGGCACCGGCCTCCCCCTCCGGCCGCCCCTGGGGCCGGGGGTGGCTCGGACTCGGCGCCCCCAACGTGTCGTCCCGTCCCCCCCCGCCCCGCACCGCCGAACATTCGCTGCAGCCGAGGGCTTGCCGCTCGACGCCTACCCCACCCGCCCAGCCCCCCGCTGCGGCCCGGCGCTGCCCCGGCCGCTGCGCCCCCGCCTCTCATCGCTCCCCCCACCCGGCAACCGGCCGCCGGGCACGGCAAGTCCCAGGGCAGGGAACAGGTGCTGCCGGGACCCCGTGCTGGCTGCCGGCTTCCCGGGGCTGCCCCGGGCACGGACAGGTCGCCCCCCCCGCCCCGGCGAATGTTCACCGAACCGGCTGCCGGCTGCCTTCGAGCACCCCCCCGCCCCCCGCCACTATCGTCCCCCCCCGCCCCCCCTCCGCCTCCGCTGCCGCTTCTCCCCGCACCGCCTCCACTGCCTCCCCCCGCCGCCGGCGAACGAGTCGCCGGATCCGTAGGGTGCCGGGAGCCCGAACGGCGAGCGGCTCCGGCTGCTGCCGGGGCCGCGGGGCTTCGAGCCGCTCCGGCCGCGGCCGGGACCCCGTGCCGGAAGCCGGCATCCCGGGACGGCCCCGGGACGGCCCCGGTCGCCGGCCGGGTGACGTTCAGCGAAGCGGCTGCCGCCAGTCTTTGGGCCTCCCCCGTGCCGGGGCCGCGGGGCTTCGAGCCGGTCCGGCCGCGGCCGGGATCCCGGGCCGGACGATGGCTTCCCGGGCCGGTCCCGGTCGCCTCCCGGGTGACGTTCACCGAAGCGGCTGCCAGCTGTCTTCGAGCCCCCCCCCCCCCTCCGCCTCCGCTGCCGCTTCTCCCCGCACCCCCTCCACTGCCTCCCCCCGCCGCCGGCGAACGAGTCGCCGGATCTGTAGGGTGCCGGGAGCCCGAACGGCGAGCGGCTCCGGCTGCTGCCGGGGCCGCGGGGATTCGAGCCGCTCCGGCCGCGGCCGGGACCCCGTGCCGGAAGCCGGCATCCCGGGACGGCCCCGGGACGGCCCCGGTCGCCGGCCGGGTGACGTTCAGCGAAGCGGCTGCCGCCAGTCTTTGGGCCTCCCCCGTGCCGGGGGCCGCGGGGCTTCGAGCCGGTCCGGCCGCGGCCGGGATCCCGGGCCGGACGATGGCTTCCCGGGCCGGTCCCGGTCGCCTCCCGGGTGACGTTCACCGAAGCGGCTGCCGGCTGTCTTCGAGCCCCCCCCCCCCCTCCGCCTCCGCTGCCGCTTCTGCCCGCACCCCCTCCACTGCCTCCCCCCGCCGCCGGCGAACGAGTCGCCGGATCTGTAGGGTGCCGGGAGCCCGAACGGCGAGCGGCTCCGGCTGCTGCCGGGACCGCGGGGATTCGAGCCGCTCCGGCCGCGGCCGGGACCCCCGTGCCGGAAGCCGGCATCCCCGGACAGCCCCGGGACGGCCCCGGTCGCCGGCCGGGTGACGTTCACCGAAGCGGCTGCCGGCTGTCTTCGAGCCCCCCCCCCCTCCGCCTCCGCTGCCGCTTCTGCCCGCACCCCCTCCACTGCCTCCCCCCGCCGCCGGCGAACGAGTCGGCGGATCCGTAGGGTGCCGGGAGCCCGAACGGCGAGCGGCTCCGGCTGCTGCCGGGACCGCGGGGATTCGAGCCGCTCCGGCCGCGGCCGGGACCCCGTGCCGGAAGCCGGCATCCCGGGACGGCCCCGGGACGGCCCCGGTCGCCGGCCGGGTGACGTTCAGCGAAGCGGCTGCCGCCAGTCTTTGGGCCTCCCCCGTGCCGGGGCCGCGGGGCTTCGAGCCGGTCCGGCCGCGGCCGGGATCCCGGGCCGGACGATGGCTTCCCGGGCCGGTCCCGGTCGCCTCCCGGGTGACGTTCACCGAAGCGGCTGCCGGCTGTCTTCGAGCCCCCCCCCCCCTCCGCCTCCGCTGCCGCTTCTGCCCGCACCCCCTCCACTGCCTCCCCCCGCCGCCGGCGAACGAGTCGCCGGATCTGTAGGGTGCCGGGAGCCCGAACGGCGAGCGGCTCCGGCTGCTGCCGGGGCCGCGGGGATTCGAGCCGCTCCGGCCGCGGCCGGGACCCCGTGCCGGAAGCCGGCATCCCCGGACAGCCCCGGGACGGCCCCGGTCGCCGGCCGGGTGACGTTCACCGAAGCGGCTGCCGGCTGTCTTCGAGCCCCCCCCCCCCTCCGCCTCCGCTGCCGCTTCTGCCCGCACCCCCTCCACTGCCTCCCCCCGCCGCCGGCGAACGAGTCGGCGGATCCGTAGGGTGCCGGGAGCCCGAACGGCGAGCGGCTCCGGCTGCTGCCGGGACCGCGGGGCTTCGAGCCGCTCCGGCCGCGGCCGGGACCCCGTGCCGGAAGCCGGCATCCCGGGACGGCCCCGGGACGGCCCCGGTCGCCGGCCGGGTGACGTTCAGCGAAGCGGCTGCCGCCAGTCTTTGGGCCTCCCCCGTGCCGGGGCCGCGGGGCTTCGAGCCGGTCCGGCCGCGGCCGGGATCCGGGGCCGGACGATGGCTTCCCGGGCCGGTCCCGGTCGCCTCCCGGGTGACGTTCACCGAAGCGGCTGACGGCTGTCTCCGAGCCCCCCCCCCCCCCCTCCGCCTCCGCTGCCGCTTCTGCCCGCACCCCCTCCACTGCCTCCCCCCGCCGCCCGCGAACGAGTCGCCGGATCTGTAGGGTGCCGGGAGCCCGAACGGCGAGCGGCTCCGGCTGCTGCCGGGACCGCGGGGATTCGAGCCGCTCCGGCCGCGGCCGGGACCCCCGTGCCGGAAGCCGGCATCCCCGGACAGCCCCGGGACGGCCCCGGTCGCCGGCCGGGTGACGTTCACCGAAGCGGCTGCCGGCTGTCTTCGAGCCCCCCCCCCCTCCGCCTCCGCTGCCGCTTCTGCCCGCACCCCCTCCACTGCCTCCCCCCGCCGCCGGCGAACGAGTCGCCGGATCCGTAGGGTGCCGGGAGCCCGAACGGCGAGCGGCTCCGGCTGCTGCCGGGACCGCGGGGATTCGAGCCGCTCCGGCCGCGGCCGGGACCCCGTGGCGGAAGCCAGCATCCCGGGACGGCCCCGGGACGGCCCCGATCGCCTCCTGGGTGACGTTCACCGAAGCGGCTGCCGGCTGTCTTCGAGCCCCCCCCCCCCTCCGCCTCCGCTGCCGCTTCTCCCCGCACCCCCTCCACTGCCTCCCCCCGCCGCCGGCGAACGAGTCGGCGGATCCATACCGTCCCGAGAGCCCGAGGCGGCGGCACCCAGTGCGGGTCCGGCCGAGGCCGGGACCCCGTGCCTGTCGCAGGCTTCCCGGGACGGCCCCGGAACGGCCGCGGTCGCCGGCCGGGTGACGTTCTCCGAAGCGGCTGCCGGCTGTCTTCGAGCCCCCCCCCCCCTCCGCCTCCGCTGCCGCTTCTGCCCGCACCTCCTTCACTGCCTCCCCCCGCCGCCCGCGAACGAGTCGGCGGATCCGTAGGGTGCCGGGAGCCCGAACGGCGAGCGGCTCCGGCTGCTGCCGGGACCGCGGGGATTCGAGCCGCTCCGGCCGCGGCCGGGACCCCGTGCCGGAAGCCGGCATCCCGGGACAGCCCCGGGACGGCCCCGGTCGCCGGCCGGGTGACGTTCAGCGAAGCGGCTGCCGCCAGTCTTTGGGCCTCCCCCGTGCCGGGGCCGCGGGGCTTCGAGTCGGTCCGGCCGCGGCTGGGACCCCGTGCCTGTCGCAGGCTTCCCGGGACGGCCCCGGAACGGCCGCGGTCGCCGGCCGGGTGACGTTCACCGAGGCGACTGCCGGCTGTCTTCGAGCCCCCACCCCTGCCGTGGCCGCGGGGATTCGCCCCGGTCCGGCAGCTGACGGTTCCCTGTGTCGGACGCCGGCTTCCCGGGACTGCCCCGGGACAGCCCCGGTCGCCTCCCGGGTGACGTTCACCGAAGCTGCTGCCGCCTGTCTTTGTCCCCCCCCCCCCGTGCTCTCCCTCAGGCGGGAGGTAGACGTGCTCTCCCTGGGCGAGTAGACGTGCTCTCCCTGGGCGAGTAGACGTGCTCTCCCTCGGCGAGTAGACGTGCTCTCCCTCGGCGAGTAGACGTGCTCTCCCTCGGCGAGTAGACGTGCTCTCCCTCGGCGAGTAGACGTGCTCTCCCTGGGCGAGTAGACGTGCTCTCCCTCGGCGGGTAGACGTGCTCTCCCTCGGCGAGTAGACGTGCTCTCCCTGGGCGAGTAGACGTGCTCTCCCTGGGCGAGTAGACGTGCTCTCCCTGGGCGAGTAGACGTGCTCTCCCTGGGCGAGTAGACGTGCTCTCCCTGGGCGAGTAGACGTGCTCTCCCTGGGCGAGTAGACGTGCTCTCCCTGGGCGAGTAGACGTGCTCTCCCTCGGCGAGTAGACGTGCTCTCCCTCGGCGAGTAGACGTGCTCTCCCTCGGCGAGTAGACGTGCTCTCCCTGGGCGAGTAGACGTGCTCTCCCTGGGCGAGTAGACGTGCTCTCCCTCGGCGAGTAGACGTGCTCTCCGCGGAGATCGCGCTTGTCGCCAAGGGGTCGCTGTTGCGCTCTGCCTCCGCCTACGTCATCGTACAAGCCGGCGTGATTTCTGCGACCTGCCGCTGGGCGGAGGTCGGCTGGTTGTGCGCTCGCGGAGCTGACGGCCCTCCAGTTCCGTATATGAGGGAACAAGCAACGCCGAGCACTCCCAGGGCAGCGCTGCCGAGCGGCTGCTCCAAGCCACCCGCCAGGCGGCTGGGCAGGGGTCCGTCTGGCTTCTCGGTGGCTTTCGCCCGGGTCAGAGAGGGGACCCGCGGGGCCGAACAAAGGCGCGGCGGTTTGGAGCGGCCGCTGGCGCACCCTCAGCGGTGTTGGATGGGTTTCGCTCGTCCGTGAGCCGGAGCCCAGCCCGGGCTCGGCAACGAAAGCGGGGAAAAGAAAAAAAGTTGACGAGTGGCTGGCGCCGGCCACTGCCGAAGTGTGGAACCCCCGAAGCGACGTTTGCCCGGTGGGGCACGGGGGCAGAGAAAGCCGGGGAGACGTGGTGCCGGCGTCGGTCCCACCAAGAATGGAAAGCAAGCCCGTCCAGGCACGGCGAGAGAGAGCCCGGTAAGGGGCAGAGAGAGTTCCCAGCACTGGACCCTCTTCACGGGGGTTCCCCCCCATGACCAAAGCCGCAGCCCGCGGGGGCACGGCATCGAAGGGAAAAGCCAGCGGCGGTGACTGGCCACTCGTATGCTATGGAGCCCGGCATGGGGGGAGGAGGGCAAGCCGGTGCCCCAGCACGGCTTCCTCCTGGCTCCAGAGGGGCGCCCCGTGATGGAGATGTAACTCGGTGCAGCTTGAGGGAAAATGCAAGCCCACATTTCGGGGAGGCAGAGGTGCCCTGTGAGCCGGTGCGGCCCGGTGCAGCTTGCCCCCCCCCCCATCTCTGGAGGGCGCCCCGTTTGCTCCTCCGGCGTGTTGCCCGCACGCCGAGCCCCGTGCCTGCTGGCTGCTCCCGAGGGCGGTGGCGGGTGCGCGTGGCTGTGTCTGTCCCAGAAGAGCGAGGCCGTGGGGCCTCCGCTGGCTTCCTTTCCTTCTGTCCTTGTTGATCGATGAGGCCTTTCGGGTCGCGTCGGAAAGGGCCCCCGGCCGGCAGGGCAAGGGCGGTCTTCCTTTCCACTTCGCTTCCCGTCGCGTGTGAGGTGTCGTCCTCGTTCCCCCAGCCCCGAGCGGCTCGAGCGGGGGGGAGCCG
>NW_027142844.1:32500-42500 GCF_026170545.1 Melanerpes formicivorus
CAGGAGGTAGACGTGCTCCCCGCGGCCGGGCGGGCACTTAGCGCGCGGAGGCTGGAACCGCGGGGTAGACGTGGTCCCCGGGACGAGGGCCGCCTGGTATCGCCCGCCCGGCCCCCAACCCCCCCCCCCCGCGGCGGCGTAAATGAAGAGAGGCAGTCGGCATGAAACCTTCTTTTATTAAGTGTTGTTTTCATCGAGCGTCTTTCATTAAAGGTTGTGTTCTGAAGCAGTCTTTTCTTCAACAGCGCTGTTCTCCGGGGAGAAGGTCTGCCGGCATCTCTAGAAATCTCCCCCCGCCCCTGACCGCCTCCCCCCCCGCCCCCGTTGCCGGTTTGCGCGGCGCCCCCCCTCCCGACGTTGCCTCTTGCCGCTACCCCCCGCCCCCCCCCCGCTGCCGGTTTGCGCGGAGCCCCCCCCTCCCGACGTTGCCTCTTGCCGCTACCCCCCGCCCCCCCCCCGCTGCCGGTTTGCGCGGAGCTCCCCCTTCCCGCCGTTGCCTCTTGCCGCTACCCCCGCCCCCCCCCCCGCTGCCGGTTTGCGCGGAGCCCCCCCTTCCCGCCGTTGCCTCTTGCCGCTACCCCCGCCCCCCCCCCGCTGCCGGTTTGCGCGGAGCCCCCCCTTCCCGCCGTTGCCTCTTGCCGCTACCCCCGCCCCCCCCCCGCTGCCGGTTTGCGCGGAGCCCCCCCTTCCCGCCGTTGCCTCTTGCCGCTACCCCCGCCCCCCCCCGCTGCCGGTTTGCGCGGAGGCCCCCCTTCCCGCCGTTGCCTCTTGCCGTTACCCCCGCCCCCCCCCCGCTGCCGGTTTGCGCGGAGCGCCCCCGCCTGCCGTTGCCTCTCGCCGCGGCCACCACCGCCCCCTCCACACCCCCGGGCCCCCGTTACCGGTTTGCGCGGAGCCCCCCCTCCCGACGTTGCCTCTTGCCGCTGCTGCCACCCCCAGCTCCCCACACCCCCCGGCTCCCGTTAGCGGTTTGCGCGGAGCCCCCCCTTCCCGCCGTTGCCTCTTGCCGCTACCCCCCGCCCCCCCCCCCCCGCTGCCGGTTTGCGCGGAGCCCCCCCGCCTGCCGTTGCCTCTTGCCGCGGCCGCCACCGCCCCCCCCCACACCCCCCGGCCCCCGTTACCGGTTTGCGCGGAGCCCCCCCTCCCGACGTTGCCTCTTGCCGCTGCTGCCACCCCCAGCTCCCCACACCCCCCGGCTCCCGTTAGCGGTTTGCGCGGAGCCCCCCCTTCCCCCCTTCGCGGGCTGCCGCTTCCCTCCCGGGCTGCCCGGCTGCTCTCTAACCCCTGCGACCGAGGCGGCGCTGTTAGGGCGGCCGTGCCGGTGCCCCTTGCCGCAGCTAGCCTCTCGCCGCTGCCCCTCCCGTCCGTCGTCCCCCGTCCCCAAAAACTTGCTGCTCTCCACGCTGGAGCCTGCACGGGGGAGGTTGCGCTCCGCTCCTCCGGCCCTAAAGCCGCCCTCGCCCCGCCCCCCGGCTTGCCGCTTGGCTCGGCTGCCCGCCCGCCCGCTAATCCCCCCAACGCCCCCACCCCAAAAACACCCCAGCCCTACCGCATGCCGCTCCCCCTCTCCCCGCTCTCGCTGACCGCTGCCACCCCCCCCCCACCCCTCCCCCCCGAAACAAACCCCCCAGCCCTACCGCATGCCGCTCCCCCTCTCTCCCTAGCCTGCCCCCCCCGCCGTCGCTTGCTGCCGCCGCCGCCGCCGCCGCCGCCGCCGCCGGGACCCGCCTCGGTCTGGTGGCGCGCGCTCGGAGATCCCCGGCTACCCGTCCGTCCGTCCCTCCCTCCCGCCCCGCCCCGGGGGAGGGCCCGGGGCAGCGCGGGCAGGCGGGGAGCAAAAAAAGGCGCGGGCGCCAAAAAACGTCGGGGTCCCGGGGTGGCGGAGGGGGGTGGCGGCGGGGGGCGGCGGCGGGTACACGGCGCCGGGTCCAGGGCGCCGGGTCCAGCCCGTCCCGGGGCGGGGACAGGTGGTGTCGTCCGTCCCCGCCCCCGTAACCTGCTCTGAAGCATCCGCTTCCCGCCGCGGTTCGCCCTCCACCCCCCCGCCGCACACGCAGCTGCCGCTTCCCGCCGCCTCTGCCCCCCGCCCCGGGATCAACCACCCGCCGGGTCCAGCCGGTCCCGGTCCCGGGAACCTGCTCCCGGGGCCAGCCGGAGCCACGCCCCCTCCTCTGACGCTTCCAGCTGCCGCCTCCCCTCCCACCCCCCAAACTCACACTGGCCCTCGCCGGCCCGCCCACCCGCCTACCTGCTTGCCCGCCGCCGCTGGGTGGCGTGCCGGACACTCTCGCACACAGGTACACAGACAGGGACACAGGGACACAGGCACTCAGGCACACAGGGACACAGGGACACAGGGACACAAGGACACAGGGACACAGGCACTCAGGCACTCAGGCACTCAGGGACACAGGGACACAGGGACACAGGCACTCAGGCACTCAGGGACACAGGGACACAGGGACACAAGGACACAGGGACACAGGCACTCAGGCACTCAGGCACTCAGGGACACAGGGACACAGGGACACAGGGACACAGGGACACAGGGACACAGGCACTCAGGCACACAGGGACACAGGTGGCGGGCCGGAGGCCTCTCCCCACTGTGTGGCAGGGGTCCAAGAGCCACCCCAGCCCAACCCAGAGGGTCTTTTGCACCTCTCTAGAGGCCACCCAGAGACCCCAGGCCGCAGCAGAAGCCTCCCCCGCATGCTCTGCAGGCTTCCGACCCACCCCAGGCCGCACCAGAAGCCTCCCCCGCACGCTCTGCAGGCTTCCGACCCACCCCAGGCCACAGCAGAAGCCTCTCCCGCACGCTCTGCAGGCTTCTCAGCCACCCCAGGCCGCACCAGAAGCCTCTCCCGCACGCTCTGCAGGCTTCTCAGCCACCCCAGGCCGCACCAGAAGCCTCTCCCGCACGCTCTGCAGGCTTCTCAGCCACCCCAGGCCGCAGCAGAAGCCTCTCCCGCACGCTCTGCAGGCTTCTCAGCCACCCCAGGCCGCAGCAGAAGCCTCTCCCGCACGCTCTGCAGGCTTCTCAGCCACCCCAGGCCGCAGCAGAAGCCTCTCCCGCACGCTCTGCAGGCTTCTCAGCCACCCCAGGCCGCACCAGAAGCCTCTCCCGCACGCTCTGCAGGCTTCTCAGCCACCCCAGGCCGCAGCAGAAGCCTCTCCCGCACGCTCTGCAGGCTTCCGACCCACCCCAGGCCGCAGCAGAAGCCTCTCCCGCACGCTCTGCAGGCTTCCGACCCACCCCAGGCCGCAACAGAAGCCTCTCCCGCACGCTCTGCAGGCTTCCGACCCACCCCAGGCCGCAGCAGAAGCCTCTCCCGCACGCTCTGCAGGCTTCCGTCCCACCCCAGGCCGCACCAGAAGCCTCCCCCGCACGCTCTGCAGGCTTCTCAGCCACCCCAGGCCGCACCAGAAGCCTCCCCCGCACGCTCTGCAGGCTTCTCAGCCACCCCAGGCCGCACCAGAAGCCTCCCCCGCACGCTCTGCAGGCTTCTCAGCCACCCCAGGCCGCACCAGAAGCCTCCCCCGCACGCTCTGCAGGCTTCTCAGCCACCCCAGGCCCCAACAGAAGCCTCTCCCGCACGCTCTGCAGGCTTCCGACCCACCCCAGGCCCCAACAGAAGCCTCTCCCGCACGCTCTGCAGGCTTCTCAGCCACCCCAGGCCGCAGCAGAAGCCTCTCCCGCACGCTCTGCAGGCTTCTCAGCCACCCCAGGCCGCAGCAGAAGCCTCCCCCGCATGCTCTGCAGGCTTCCGACCCACCCCAGGCCGCAACAGAAGCCTCCCCCGCACGCTCTGTAGGCTTCTGACCCACCCCAGGCCCCAACAGAAGCCTCCCCCGCACGCTCTGCAGGCTTCTCAGCCACCCCAGGCCGCAGCAGAAGCCTCTCCCGCACGCTCTGCAGGCTTCTCAGCCACCCCAGGCCGCACCAGAAGCCTCTCCCGCACGCTCTGCAGGCTTCCGACCCACCCCAGGCCGCACCAGAAGCCTCCCCCGCACGCTCTGCAGGCTTCTCCGCCACCACAGGCCGCACCAGAGGATCTTTTGCACCTCTCTGGACGCCACCCAGAGACTCCAGGCCGCACCAGAGGCCCCCCCCCCCAACCATTTACAGGCTGCAGTGCCAGCCTAGGCCCCGCTGGCAGCCTCCCTTGTCTGCTTTGGAAGGCCTCCCATCCACTCCAGACCTGCCTGGAGGCCTCCCTCGACTGCTCCCGGGGCCCTCGAAGCCACCCTAGGCCTTTCTGGAGGACCTGCTCGACCGCTCGGGCGGCTTCTGACGCACCCTCGGCCATCCGGCGCCCAGCAGCTCCCAGGGCCAGGCACCGGCCTCCCCCTCCGGCCGCCCCTGGGGCCGGGGGTGGCTCGGACTCGGCGCCCCCAACGTGTCGTCCCGTCCCCCCCCCGCCCCGCACCGCCGAACATTCGCTGCAGCCGAGGGCTTGCCGCTCGACGCCTACCCCACCCGCCCAGCCCCCCGCTGCGGCCCGGCGCTGCCCCGGCCGCTGCGCCCCGCCTCTCATCGCTCCCCCCACCCGGCAACCGGCCGCCGGGCACGGCAAGTCCCAGGGCAGGGAACAGGTGCTGCCGGGACCCCGTGCTGGCTGCCGGCTTCCCGGGGCTGCCCCGGGCACGGACAGGTCGCCCCCCCCGCCCCGGCGAATGTTCACCGAACCGGCTGCCGGCTGCCTTCGAGCACCCCCCGCCCCCCGCCACTATCGTCCCCCCCCGCCCCCCCTCCGCCTCCGCTGCCGCTTCTCCCCGCACCGCCTCCACTGCCTCCCCCCGCCGCCGGCGAACGAGTCGCCGGATCCGTAGGGTGCCGGGAGCCCGAACGGCGAGCGGCTCCGGCTGCTGCCGGGGCCGCGGGGCTTCGAGCCGCTCCGGCCGCGGCCGGGACCCCGTGCCGGAAGCCGGCATCCCGGGACGGCCCCGGGACGGCCCCGGTCGCCGGCCGGGTGACGTTCAGCGAAGCGGCTGCCGCCAGTCTTTGGGCCTCCCCCGTGCCGGGGCCGCGGGGCTTCGAGCCGGTCCGGCCGCGGCCGGGATCCCGGGCCGGACGATGGCTTCCCGGGCCGGTCCCGGTCGCCTCCCGGGTGACGTTCACCGAAGCGGCTGCCAGCTGTCTTCGAGCCCCCCCCCCCCCTCCGCCTCCGCTGCCGCTTCTCCCCGCACCCCCTCCACTGCCTCCCCCCGCCGCCGGCGAACGAGTCGCCGGATCTGTAGGGTGCCGGGAGCCCGAACGGCGAGCGGCTCCGGCTGCTGCCGGGGCCGCGGGGATTCGAGCCGCTCCGGCCGCGGCCGGGACCCCGTGCCGGAAGCCGGCATCCCGGGACGGCCCCGGGACGGCCCCGGTCGCCGGCCGGGTGACGTTCAGCGAAGCGGCTGCCGCCAGTCTTTGGGCCTCCCCCGTGCCGGGGCCGCGGGGCTTCGAGCCGGTCCGGCCGCGGCCGGGATCCCGGGCCGGACGATGGCTTCCCGGGCCGGTCCCGGTCGCCTCCCGGGTGACGTTCACCGAAGCGGCTGCCGGCTGTCTTCGAGCCCCCCCCCCCCCTCCGCCTCCGCTGCCGCTTCTGCCCGCACCCCCTCCACTGCCTCCCCCCGCCGCCGGCGAACGAGTCGCCGGATCTGTAGGGTGCCGGGAGCCCGAACGGCGAGCGGCTCCGGCTGCTGCCGGGACCGCGGGGATTCGAGCCGCTCCGGCCGCGGCCGGGACCCCGTGCCGGAAGCCGGCATCCCCGGACAGCCCCGGGACGGCCCCGGTCGCCGGCCGGGTGACGTTCACCGAAGCGGCTGCCGGCTGTCTTCGAGCCCCCCCCCCCCTCCGCCTCCGCTGCCGCTTCTGCCCGCACCCCCTCCACTGCCTCCCCCCGCCGCCGGCGAACGAGTCGGCGGATCCGTAGGGTGCCGGGAGCCCGAACGGCGAGCGGCTCCGGCTGCTGCCGGGACCGCGGGGATTCGAGCCGCTCCGGCCGCGGCGGCCGGGACCCCGTGCCGGAAGCCGGCATCCCGGGACGGCCCCGGGACGGCCCCGGTCGCCGGCCGGGTGACGTTCAGCGAAGCGGCTGCCGCCAGTCTTTGGGCCTCCCCCGTGCCGGGGCCGCGGGGCTTCGAGCCGGTCCGGCCGCGGCCGGGATCCCGGGCCGGACGATGGCTTCCCGGGCCGGTCCCGGTCGCCTCCCGGGTGACGTTCACCGAAGCGGCTGCCGGCTGTCTTCGAGCCCCCCCCCCCCCTCCGCCTCCGCTGCCGCTTCTGCCCGCACCCCCTCCACTGCCTCCCCCCGCCGCCGGCGAACGAGTCGCCGGATCTGTAGGGTGCCGGGAGCCCGAACGGCGAGCGGCTCCGGCTGCTGCCGGGGCCGCGGGGATTCGAGCCGCTCCGGCCGCGGCCGGGACCCCGTGCCGGAAGCCGGCATCCCCGGACAGCCCCGGGACGGCCCCGGTCGCCGGCCGGGTGACGTTCACCGAAGCGGCTGCCGGCTGTCTTCGAGCCCCCCCCCCCCTCCGCCTCCGCTGCCGCTTCTGCCCGCACCCCCTCCACTGCCTCCCCCCGCCGCCGGCGAACGAGTCGGCGGATCCGTAGGGTGCCGGGAGCCCGAACGGCGAGCGGCTCCGGCTGCTGCCGGGACCGCGGGGCTTCGAGCCGCTCCGGCCGCGGCCGGGACCCCGTGCCGGAAGCCGGCATCCCGGGACGGCCCCGGGACGGCCCCGGTCGCCGGCCGGGTGACGTTCAGCGAAGCGGCTGCCGCCAGTCTTTGGGCCTCCCCCGTGCCGGGGCCGCGGGGCTTCGAGCCGGTCCGGCCGCGGCCGGGATCCGGGGCCGGACGATGGCTTCCCGGGCCGGTCCCGGTCGCCTCCCGGGTGACGTTCACCGAAGCGGCTGACGGCTGTCTCCGAGCCCCCCCCCCCCCCCTCCGCCTCCGCTGCCGCTTCTGCCCGCACCCCCTCCACTGCCTCCCCCCGCCGCCCGCGAACGAGTCGCCGGATCTGTAGGGTGCCGGGAGCCCGAACGGCGAGCGGCTCCGGCTGCTGCCGGGACCGCGGGGATTCGAGCCGCTCCGGCCGCGGCCGGGACCCCGTGCCGGAAGCCGGCATCCCCGGACAGCCCCGGGACGGCCCCGGTCGCCGGCCGGGTGACGTTCACCGAAGCGGCTGCCGGCTGTCTTCGAGCCCCCCCCCCCTCCGCCTCCGCTGCCGCTTCTGCCCGCACCCCCTCCACTGCCTCCCCCCGCCGCCGGCGAACGAGTCGCCGGATCCGTAGGGTGCCGGGAGCCCGAACGGCGAGCGGCTCCGGCTGCTGCCGGGACCGCGGGGATTCGAGCCGCTCCGGCCGCGGCCGGGACCCCGTGGCGGAAGCCAGCATCCCGGGACGGCCCCGGGACGGCCCCGATCGCCTCCTGGGTGACGTTCACCGAAGCGGCTGCCGGCTGTCTTCGAGCCCCCCCCCCCCTCCGCCTCCGCTGCCGCTTCTCCCCGCACCCCCTCCACTGCCTCCCCCCGCCGCCGGCGAACGAGTCGGCGGATCCATACCGTCCCGAGAGCCCGAGGCGGCGGCACCCAGTGCGGGTCCGGCCGAGGCCGGGACCCCGTGCCTGTCGCAGGCTTCCCGGGACGGCCCCGGAACGGCCGCGGTCGCCGGCCGGGTGACGTTCTCCGAAGCGGCTGCCGGCTGTCTTCGAGCCCCCCCCCCCCTCCGCCTCCGCTGCCGCTTCTGCCCGCACCTCCTTCACTGCCTCCCCCCGCCGCCCGCGAACGAGTCGGCGGATCCGTAGGGTGCCGGGAGCCCGAACGGCGAGCGGCTCCGGCTGCTGCCGGGACCGCGGGGATTCGAGCCGCTCCGGCCGCGGCCGGGACCCCGTGCCGGAAGCCGGCATCCCGGGACAGCCCCGGGACGGCCCCGGTCGCCGGCCGGGTGACGTTCAGCGAAGCGGCTGCCGCCAGTCTTTGGGCCTCCCCCGTGCCGGGGCCGCGGGGCTTCGAGTCGGTCCGGCCGCGGCTGGGACCCCGTGCCTGTCGCAGGCTTCCCGGGACGGCCCCGGAACGGCCGCGGTCGCCGGCCGGGTGACGTTCACCGAGGCGACTGCCGGCTGTCTTCGAGCCCCCACCCCTGCCGTGGCCGCGGGGATTCGCCCCGGTCCGGCAGCTGACGGTTCCCTGTGTCGGACGCCGGCTTCCCGGGACTGCCCCGGGACAGCCCCGGTCGCCTCCCGGGTGACGTTCACCGAAGCTGCTGCCGCCTGTCTTTGTCCCCCCCCCCCCGTGCTCTCCCTCAGGCGGGAGGTAGACGTGCTCTCCCTGGGCGAGTAGACGTGCTCTCCCTGGGCGAGTAGACGTGCTCTCCCTCGGCGAGTAGACGTGCTCTCCCTCGGCGAGTAGACGTGCTCTCCCTCGGCGAGTAGACGTGCTCTCCCTCGGCGAGTAGACGTGCTCTCCCTGGGCGAGTAGACGTGCTCTCCCTCGGCGGGTAGACGTGCTCTCCCTCGGCGAGTAGACGTGCTCTCCCTGGGCGAGTAGACGTGCTCTCCCTGGGCGAGTAGACGTGCTCTCCCTGGGCGAGTAGACGTGCTCTCCCTGGGCGAGTAGACGTGCTCTCCCTGGGCGAGTAGACGTGCTCTCCCTGGGCGAGTAGACGTGCTCTCCCTGGGCGAGTAGACGTGCTCTCCCTCGGCGAGTAGACGTGCTCTCCCTCGGCGAGTAGACGTGCTCTCCCTCGGCGAGTAGACGTGCTCTCCCTGGGCGAGTAGACGTGCTCTCCCTGGGCGAGTAGACGTGCTCTCCCTCGGCGAGTAGACGTGCTCTCCGCGGAGATCGCGCTTGTCGCCAAGGGGTCGCTGTTGCGCTCTGCCTCCGCCTACGTCATCGTACAAGCCGGCGTGATTTCTGCGACCTGCCGCTGGGCGGAGGTCGGCTGGTTGTGCGCTCGCGGAGCTGACGGCCCTCCAGTTCCGTATATGAGGGAACAAGCGACGCCGAGCACTCCCAGGGCAGCGCTGCCGAGCGGCTGCTCCAAGCCACCCGCCAGGCGGCTGGGCAGGGGTCCGTCTGGCTTCTCGGTGGCTTTCGCCCGGGTCAGAGAGGGGACCCGCGGGGCCGAACAAAGGCGCGGCGGTTTGGAGCGGCCGCTGGCGCACCCTCAGCGGTGTTGGATGGGTTTCGCTCGTCCGTGAGCCGGAGCCCAGCCCGGGCTCGGCAACGAAAGCGGGGAAAAGAAAAAAAGTTGACGAGTGGCTGGCGCCGGCCACTGCCGAAGTGTGGAACCCCCGAAGCGACGTTTGCCCGGTGGGGCACGGGGGCAGAGAAAGCCGGGGAGACGTGGTGCCGGCGTCGGTCCCACCAAGAATGGAAAGCAAGCCCGTCCAGGCACGGCGAGAGAGAGCCCGGTAAGGGGCAGAGAGAGTTCCCAGCACTGGACCCTCTTCACGGGGGTTCCCCCCCATGACCAAAGCCGCAGCCCGCGGGGGCACGGCATCGAAGGGAAAAGCCAGCGGCGGTGACTGGCCACTCGTATGCTATGGAGCCCGGCATGGGGGGAGGAGGGCAAGCCGGTGCCCCAGCACGGCTTCCTCCTGGCTCCAGAGGGGCGCCCCGTGATGGAGATGTAACTCGGTGCAGCTTGAGGGAAAATGCAAGCCCACATTTCGGGGAGGCAGAGGTGCCCTGTGAGCCGGTGCGGCCCGGTGCAGCTTGCCCCCCCCCCCATCTCTGGAGGGCGCCCCGTTTGCTCCTCCGGCGTGTTGCCCGCACGCCGAGCCCCGTGCCTGCTGGCTGCTCCCGAGGGCGGTGGCGGGTGCGCGTGGCTGTGTCTGTCCCAGAAGAGCGAGGCCGTGGGGCCTCCGCTGGCTTCCTTTCCTTCTGTCCTTGTTGATCGATGAGGCCTTTCGGGTCGCGTCGGAAAGGGCCC
The DNA here is from genome assembly GCF_026170545.1 of Melanerpes formicivorus. Lineage (NCBI taxonomy): Eukaryota > Metazoa > Chordata > Aves > Piciformes > Picidae > Melanerpes > Melanerpes formicivorus. Next base: position 42,417 of record NW_027142844.1, read on the forward strand.
CCGGCCGGCAGGGCAAGGGCGGTCTTCCTTTCCACTTCGCTTCCCGTCGCGTGTGAGGTGTCGTCCTCGTTCCCCCAGCCCCGA
>NW_027142844.1:55000-65000 GCF_026170545.1 Melanerpes formicivorus
GACCGCCTCCCCCCCCGCCCCCGTTGCCGGTTTGCGCGGCGCCCCCCCTCCCGACGTTGCCTCTTGCCGCTACCCCCCGCCCCCCCCCCGCTGCCGGTTTGCGCGGAGCCCCCCCTCCCGACGTTGCCTCTTGCCGCTACCCCCGCCCCCCCCCCGCTGCCGGTTTGCGCGGAGCTCCCCCTTCCCGCCGTTGCCTCTTGCCGCTACCCCCCGCCCCCCCCCGCTGCCGGTTTGCGCGGAGCCCCCCCTTCCCGCCGTTGCCTCTTGCCGCTACCCCCGCCCCCCCCCGCTGCCGGTTTGCGCGGAGCCCCCCCTTCCCGCCGTTGCCTCTTGCCGCTACCCCCGCCCCCCCCCGCTGCCGGTTTGCGCGGAGCCCCCCCTTCCCGCCGTTGCCTCTTGCCGCTACCCCCGCCCCCCCCCGCTGCCGGTTTGCGCGGAGGCCCCCCTTCCCGCCGTTGCCTCTTGCCGTTACCCCCCGCCCCCCCCCCGCTGCCGGTTTGCGCGGAGCGCCCCCGCCTGCCGTTGCCTCTCGCCGCGGCCACCACCGCCCCCTCCACACCCCCGGGCCCCCGTTACCGGTTTGCGCGGAGCCCCCCCTCCCGACGTTGCCTCTTGCCGCTGCTGCCACCCCCAGCTCCCCACACCCCCCGGCTCCCGTTAGCGGTTTGCGCGGAGCCCCCCCTTCCCGCCGTTGCCTCTTGCCGCTACCCCCCGCCCCCCCCCCCCCGCTGCCGGTTTGCGCGGAGCCCCCCCCGCCTGCCGTTGCCTCTTGCCGCGGCCGCCACCCGCCCCCCCCCACACCCCCCGGCCCCCGTTACCGGTTTGCGCGGAGCCCCCCCTCCCGACGTTGCCTCTTGCCGCTGCTGCCACCCCCAGCTCCCCACACCCCCCGGCTCCCGTTAGCGGTTTGCGCGGAGCCCCCCCTTCCCCCCTTCGCGGGCTGCCGCTTCCCTCCCGGGCTGCCCGGCTGCTCTCTAACCCCTGCGACCGAGGCGGCGCTGTTAGGGCGGCCGTGCCGGTGCCCCTTGCCGCAGCTAGCCTCTCGCCGCTGCCCCTCCCGTCCGTCGTCCCCCGTCCCCAAAAACTTGCTGCTCTCCAGGAGCCTGCACGGGGGAGGTTGCGCTCCGCTCCTCCGGCCCTAAAGCCGCCCTCGCCCGCCCCCCGGCTTGCCGCTTGGCTCGGCTGCCCGCCCGCCCGCTAATCCCCCCAACGCCCCCACCCCAAAAACACCCCAGCCCTACCGCATGCCGCTCCCCCTCTCCCCGCTCTCGCTGACCGCTGCCACCCCCCCCCCACCCCTCCCCCCCGAAACAAACCCCCCAGCCCTACCGCATGCCGCTCCCCCTCTCTCCCTAGCCTGCCCCCCCCGCCGTCGCTTGCTGCCGCCGCCGCCCGCCGCCGCCGCCGCCGCCGGGACCCGCCTCGGTCTGGTGGCGCGCGCTCGGAGATCCCCGGCTACCCGTCCGTCCGTCCCTCCCTCCCGCCCCGCCCCGGGGGAGGGCCCGGGGCAGCGCGGGCAGGCGGGGAGCAAAAAAAGGCGCGGGCGCCAAAAAACGTCGGGGTCCCGGGGTGGCGGAGGGGGGCGGCGGCGGGGGCGGCGGCGGGTACACGGCGCCGGGTCCAGGGCGCCGGGTCCAGCCCGTCCCGGGGCGGGGACAGGTGGTGTCGTCCGTCCCCGCCCCCGTAACCTGCTCTGAAGCATCCGCTTCCCGCCGCGGTTCGCCCTCCACCCCCCCGCCGCACACGCAGCTGCCGCTTCCCGCCGCCTCTGCCCCCCGCCCCGGGATCAACCACCCCGCCGGGTCCAGCCGGTCCCGGTCCCGGGAACCTGCTCCCGGGGCCAGCCGGAGCCACGCCCCCTCCTCTGACGCTTCCAGCTGCCGCCTCCCCTCCCACCCCCCAAACTCACACTGGCCCTCGCCGGCCCGCCCACCCGCCTACCTGCTTGCCCGCCGCCGCTGGGTGGCGTGCCGGACACTCTCGCACACAGGTACACAGACAGGGACACAGGGACACAGGCACTCAGGCACACAGGGACACAGGGACACAGGGACACAAGGACACAGGGACACAGGCACTCAGGCACTCAGGCACTCAGGGACACAGGGACACAGGGACACAGGCACTCAGGCACTCAGGGACACAGGGACACAGGGACACAAGGACACAGGGACACAGGCACTCAGGCACTCAGGCACTCAGGGACACAGGGACACAGGGACACAGGGACACAGGGACACAGGGACACAGGCACTCAGGCACACAGGGACACAGGTGGCGGGCCGGAGGCCTCTCCCCACTGTGTGGCAGGGGTCCAAGAGCCACCCCAGCCCAACCCAGAGGGTCTTTTGCACCTCTCTAGAGGCCACCCAGAGACCCCAGGCCGCAGCAGAAGCCTCCCCCGCATGCTCTGCAGGCTTCCGACCCACCCCAGGCCGCACCAGAAGCCTCCCCCGCACGCTCTGCAGGCTTCCGACCCACCCCAGGCCACAGCAGAAGCCTCTCCCGCACGCTCTGCAGGCTTCTCAGCCACCCCAGGCCGCACCAGAAGCCTCTCCCGCACGCTCTGCAGGCTTCTCAGCCACCCCAGGCCGCACCAGAAGCCTCTCCCGCACGCTCTGCAGGCTTCTCAGCCACCCCAGGCCGCAGCAGAAGCCTCTCCCGCACGCTCTGCAGGCTTCTCAGCCACCCCAGGCCGCAGCAGAAGCCTCTCCCGCACGCTCTGCAGGCTTCTCAGCCACCCCAGGCCGCAGCAGAAGCCTCTCCCGCACGCTCTGCAGGCTTCTCAGCCACCCCAGGCCGCACCAGAAGCCTCTCCCGCACGCTCTGCAGGCTTCTCAGCCACCCCAGGCCGCAGCAGAAGCCTCTCCCGCACGCTCTGCAGGCTTCCGACCCACCCCAGGCCGCAGCAGAAGCCTCTCCCGCACGCTCTGCAGGCTTCCGACCCACCCCAGGCCGCAACAGAAGCCTCTCCCGCACGCTCTGCAGGCTTCCGACCCACCCCAGGCCGCAGCAGAAGCCTCTCCCGCACGCTCTGCAGGCTTCCGTCCCACCCCAGGCCGCACCAGAAGCCTCCCCCGCACGCTCTGCAGGCTTCTCAGCCACCCCAGGCCGCACCAGAAGCCTCCCCCGCACGCTCTGCAGGCTTCTCAGCCACCCCAGGCCGCACCAGAAGCCTCCCCCGCACGCTCTGCAGGCTTCTCAGCCACCCCAGGCCGCACCAGAAGCCTCCCCCGCACGCTCTGCAGGCTTCTCAGCCACCCCAGGCCCCAACAGAAGCCTCTCCCCGCACGCTCTGCAGGCTTCCGACCCACCCCAGGCCCCAACAGAAGCCTCTCCCGCACGCTCTGCAGGCTTCTCAGCCACCCCAGGCCGCAGCAGAAGCCTCTCCCGCACGCTCTGCAGGCTTCTCAGCCACCCCAGGCCGCAGCAGAAGCCTCCCCCGCATGCTCTGCAGGCTTCCGACCCACCCCAGGCCGCAACAGAAGCCTCCCCCGCACGCTCTGTAGGCTTCTGACCCACCCCAGGCCCCAACAGAAGCCTCCCCCCGCACGCTCTGCAGGCTTCTCAGCCACCCCAGGCCGCAGCAGAAGCCTCTCCCGCACGCTCTGCAGGCTTCTCAGCCACCCCAGGCCGCACCAGAAGCCTCTCCCGCACGCTCTGCAGGCTTCCGACCCACCCCAGGCCGCACCAGAAGCCTCCCCCGCACGCTCTGCAGGCTTCTCCGCCACCACAGGCCGCACCAGAGGATCTTTTGCACCTCTCTGGACGCCACCCAGAGACTCCAGGCCGCACCAGAGGCCCCCCCCCCCCAACCATTTACAGGCTGCAGTGCCAGCCTAGGCCCCGCTGGCAGCCTCCCTTGTCTGCTTTGGAAGGCCTCCCATCCACTCCAGACCTGCCTGGAGGCCTCCCTCGACTGCTCCCGGGGCCCTCGAAGCCACCCTAGGCCTTTCTGGAGGACCTGCTCGACCGCTCGGGCGGCTTCTGACGCACCCTCGGCCATCCGGCGCCCAGCAGCTCCCAGGGCCAGGCACCGGCCTCCCCCTCCGGCCGCCCCTGGGGCCGGGGGTGGCTCGGACTCGGCGCCCCCAACGTGTCGTCCCGTCCCCCCCCCGCCCCGCACCGCCGAACATTCGCTGCAGCCGAGGGCTTGCCGCTCGACGCCTACCCCACCCGCCCAGCCCCCCGCTGCGGCCCGGCGCTGCCCCGGCCGCTGCGCCCCGCCTCTCATCGCTCCCCCCACCCGGCAACCGGCCGCCGGGCACGGCAAGTCCCAGGGCAGGGAACAGGTGCTGCCGGGACCCCGTGCTGGCTGCCGGCTTCCCGGGGCTGCCCCGGGCACGGACAGGTCGCCCCCCCCGCCCCGGCGAATGTTCACCGAACCGGCTGCCGGCTGCCTTCGAGCACCCCCCGCCCCCCGCCACTATCGTCCCCCCCCGCCCCCCCTCCGCCTCCGCTGCCGCTTCTCCCCGCACCGCCTCCACTGCCTCCCCCCGCCGCCGGCGAACGAGTCGCCGGATCCGTAGGGTGCCGGGAGCCCGAACGGCGAGCGGCTCCGGCTGCTGCCGGGGCCGCGGGGCTTCGAGCCGCTCCGGCCGCGGCCGGGACCCCGTGCCGGAAGCCGGCATCCCGGGACGGCCCCGGGACGGCCCCGGTCGCCGGCCGGGTGACGTTCAGCGAAGCGGCTGCCGCCAGTCTTTGGGCCTCCCCCGTGCCGGGGCCGCGGGGCTTCGAGCCGGTCCGGCCGCGGCCGGGATCCCGGGCCGGACGATGGCTTCCCGGGCCGGTCCCGGTCGCCTCCCGGGTGACGTTCACCGAAGCGGCTGCCAGCTGTCTTCGAGCCCCCCCCCCCCCCTCCGCCTCCGCTGCCGCTTCTCCCCGCACCCCCTCCACTGCCTCCCCCCGCCGCCGGCGAACGAGTCGCCGGATCTGTAGGGTGCCGGGAGCCCGAACGGCGAGCGGCTCCGGCTGCTGCCGGGGCCGCGGGGATTCGAGCCGCTCCGGCCGCGGCCGGGACCCCGTGCCGGAAGCCGGCATCCCCGGACAGCCCCGGGACGGCCCCGGTCGCCGGCCGGGTGACGTTCACCGAAGCGGCTGCCGGCTGTCTTCGAGCCCCCCCCCCCCTCCGCCTCCGCTGCCGCTTCTGCCCGCACCCCCTCCACTGCCTCCCCCCGCCGCCGGCGAACGAGTCGGCGGATCCGTAGGGTGCCGGGAGCCCGAACGGCGAGCGGCTCCGGCTGCTGCCGGGACCGCGGGGATTCGAGCCGCTCCGGCCGCGGCCGGGACCCCGTGCCGGAAGCCGGCATCCCGGGACGGCCCCGGGACGGCCCCGGTCGCCGGCCGGGTGACGTTCAGCGAAGCGGCTGCCGCCAGTCTTTGGGCCTCCCCCGTGCCGGGGCCGCGGGGCTTCGAGCCGGTCCGGCCGCGGCCGGGATCCCGGGCCGGACGATGGCTTCCCGGGCCGGTCCCGGTCGCCTCCCGGGTGACGTTCACCGAAGCGGCTGCCGGCTGTCTTCGAGCCCCCCCCCCCCCCTCCGCCTCCGCTGCCGCTTCTGCCCGCACCCCCTCCACTGCCTCCCCCCGCCGCCGGCGAACGAGTCGCCGGATCTGTAGGGTGCCGGGAGCCCGAACGGCGAGCGGCTCCGGCTGCTGCCGGGACCGCGGGGATTCGAGCCGCTCCGGCCGCGGCCGGGACCCCGTGCCGGAAGCCGGCATCCCCGGACAGCCCCGGGACGGCCCCGGTCGCCGGCCGGGTGACGTTCACCGAAGCGGCTGCCGGCTGTCTTCGAGCCCCCCCCCCCCCCTCCGCCTCCGCTGCCGCTTCTGCCCGCACCCCCTCCACTGCCTCCCCCCGCCGCCGGCGAACGAGTCGGCGGATCCGTAGGGTGCCGGGAGCCCGAACGGCGAGCGGCTCCGGCTGCTGCCGGGACCGCGGGGATTCGAGCCGCTCCGGCCGCGGCCGGGACCCCGTGCCGGAAGCCGGCATCCCGGGACGGCCCCGGGACGGCCCCGGTCGCCGGCCGGGTGACGTTCAGCGAAGCGGCTGCCGCCAGTCTTTGGGCCTCCCCCGTGCCAGGGCCGCGGGGCTTCGAGCCGGTCCGGCCGCGGCCGGGATCCCGGGCCGGACGATGGCTTCCCGGGCCGGTCCCGGTCGCCTCCCGGGTGACGTTCACCGAAGCGGCTGCCGGCTGTCTTCGAGCCCCCCCCCCCCCCTCCGCCTCCGCTGCCGCTTCTGCCCGCACCCCCTCCACTGCCTCCCCCCGCCGCCGGCGAACGAGTCGCCGGATCTGTAGGGTGCCGGGAGCCCGAACGGCGAGCGGCTCCGGCTGCTGCCGGGGCCGCGGGGATTCGAGCCGCTCCGGCCGCGGCCGGGACCCCGTGCCGGAAGCCGGCATCCCCGGACAGCCCCGGGACGGCCCCGGTCGCCGGCCGGGTGACGTTCACCGAAGCGGCTGCCGGCTGTCTTCGAGCCCCCCCCCCCCTCCGCCTCCGCTGCCGCTTCTGCCCGCACCCCCTCCACTGCCTCCCCCCGCCGCCGGCGAACGAGTCGGCGGATCCGTAGGGTGCCGGGAGCCCGAACGGCGAGCGGCTCCGGCTGCTGCCGGGACCGCGGGGCTTCGAGCCGCTCCGGCCGCGGCCGGGACCCCGTGCCGGAAGCCGGCATCCCGGGACGGCCCCGGGACGGCCCCGGTCGCCGGCCGGGTGACGTTCAGCGAAGCGGCTGCCGCCAGTCTTTGGGCCTCCCCCGTGCCGGGGCCGCGGGGCTTCGAGCCGGTCCGGCCGCGGCCGGGATCCGGGGCCGGACGATGGCTTCCCGGGCCGGTCCCGGTCGCCTCCCGGGTGACGTTCACCGAAGCGGCTGACGGCTGTCTCCGAGCCCCCCCCCCCCCCCTCCGCCTCCGCTGCCGCTTCTGCCCGCACCCCCTCCACTGCCTCCCCCCGCCGCCCGCGAACGAGTCGCCGGATCTGTAGGGTGCCGGGAGCCCGAACGGCGAGCGGCTCCGGCTGCTGCCGGGACCGCGGGGATTCGAGCCGCTCCGGCCGCGGCCGGGACCCCGTGCCGGAAGCCGGCATCCCCGGACAGCCCCGGGACGGCCCCGGTCGCCGGCCGGGTGACGTTCACCGAAGCGGCTGCCGGCTGTCTTCGAGCCCCCCCCCCCTCCGCCTCCGCTGCCGCTTCTGCCCGCACCCCCTCCACTGCCTCCCCCCGCCGCCGGCGAACGAGTCGCCGGATCCGTAGGGTGCCGGGAGCCCGAACGGCGAGCGGCTCCGGCTGCTGCCGGGACCGCGGGGATTCGAGCCGCTCCGGCCGCGGCCGGGACCCCCGTGGCGGAAGCCAGCATCCCGGGACGGCCCCGGGACGGCCCCGATCGCCTCCTGGGTGACGTTCACCGAAGCGGCTGCCGGCTGTCTTCGAGCCCCCCCCCCCCTCCGCCTCCGCTGCCGCTTCTCCCCGCACCCCCTCCACTGCCTCCCCCCGCCGCCGGCGAACGAGTCGGCGGATCCATACCGTCCCGAGAGCCCGAGGCGGCGGCACCCAGTGCGGGTCCGGCCGAGGCCGGGACCCCGTGCCTGTCGCAGGCTTCCCGGGACGGCCCCGGAACGGCCGCGGTCGCCGGCCGGGTGACGTTCTCCGAAGCGGCTGCCGGCTGTCTTCGAGCCCCCCCCCCCCTCCGCCTCCGCTGCCGCTTCTGCCCGCACCTCCTTCACTGCCTCCCCCCGCCGCCCGCGAACGAGTCGGCGGATCCGTAGGGTGCCGGGAGCCCGAACGGCGAGCGGCTCCGGCTGCTGCCGGGACCGCGGGGATTCGAGCCGCTCCGGCCGCGGCCGGGACCCCGTGCCGGAAGCCGGCATCCCGGGACAGCCCCGGGACGGCCCCGGTCGCCGGCCGGGTGACGTTCAGCGAAGCGGCTGCCGCCAGTCTTTGGGCCTCCCCCGTGCCGGGGCCGCGGGGCTTCGAGTCGGTCCGGCCGCGGCTGGGACCCCGTGCCTGTCGCAGGCTTCCCGGGACGGCCCCCGGAACGGCCGCGGTCGCCGGCCGGGTGACGTTCACCGAGGCGACTGCCGGCTGTCTTCGAGCCCCCACCCCTGCCGTGGCCGCGGGGATTCGCCCCGGTCCGGCAGCTGACGGTTCCCTGTGTCGGACGCCGGCTTCCCGGGACTGCCCCGGGACAGCCCCGGTCGCCTCCCGGGTGACGTTCACCGAAGCTGCTGCCGCCTGTCTTTGTCCCCCCCCCCCGTGCTCTCCCTCAGGCGGGAGGTAGACGTGCTCTCCCTGGGCGAGTAGACGTGCTCTCCCTGGGCGAGTAGACGTGCTCTCCCTCGGCGAGTAGACGTGCTCTCCCTCGGCGAGTAGACGTGCTCTCCCTCGGCGAGTAGACGTGCTCTCCCTCGGCGAGTAGACGTGCTCTCCCTGGGCGAGTAGACGTGCTCTCCCTCGGCGAGTAGACGTGCTCTCCCTGGGCGAGTAGACGTGCTCTCCCTGGGCGAGTAGACGTGCTCTCCCTGGGCGAGTAGACGTGCTCTCCCTGGGCGAGTAGACGTGCTCTCCCTGGGCGAGTAGACGTGCTCTCCCTGGGCGAGTAGACGTGCTCTCCCTGGGCGAGTAGACGTGCTCTCCCTGGGCGAGTAGACGTGCTCTCCCTCGGCGAGTAGACGTGCTCTCCCTCGGCGAGTAGACGTGCTCTCCCTCGGCGAGTAGACGTGCTCTCCCTGGGCGAGTAGACGTGCTCTCCCTGGGCGAGTAGACGTGCTCTCCCTCGGCGAGTAGACGTGCTCTCCGCGGAGATCGCGCTTGTCGCCAAGGGGTCGCTGTTGCGCTCTGCCTCCGCCTACGTCATCGTACAAGCCGGCGTGATTTCTGCGACCTGCCGCTGGGCGGAGGTCGGCTGGTTGTGCGCTCGCGGAGCTGACGGCCCCTCCAGTTCCGTATATGAGGGAACAAGCGACGCCGAGCACTCCCAGGGCAGCGCTGCCGAGCGGCTGCTCCAAGCCACCCGCCAGGCGGCTGGGCAGGGGTCCGTCTGGCTTCTCGGTGGCTTTCGCCCGGGTCAGAGAGGGGACCCGCGGGGCCGAACAAAGGCGCGGCGGTTTGGAGCGGCCGCTGGCGCACCCTCAGCGGTGTTGGATGGGTTTCGCTCGTCCGTGAGCCGGAGCCCAGCCCGGGCTCGGCAACGAAAGCGGGGAAAAGAAAAAAAGTTGACGAGTGGCTGGCGCCGGCCACTGCCGAAGTGTGGAACCCCCGAAGCGACGTTTGCCCGGTGGGGCACGGGGGCAGAGAAAGCCGGGGAGACGTGGTGCCGGCGTCGGTCCCACCAAGAATGGAAAGCAAGCCCGTCCAGGCACGGCGAGAGAGAGCCCGGTAAGGGGCAGAGAGAGTTCCCAGCACTGGACCCTCTTCACGGGGGTTCCCCCCCATGACCAAAGCCGCAGCCCGCGGGGGCACGGCATCGAAGGGAAAAGCCAGCGGCGGTGACTGGCCACTCGTATGCTATGGAGCCCGGCATGGGGGGAGGAGGGCAAGCCGGTGCCCCAGCACGGCTTCCTCCTGGCTCCAGAGGGGCGCCCCGTGATGGAGATGTAACTCGGTGCAGCTTGAGGGAAAATGCAAGCCCACATTTCGGGGAGGCAGAGGTGCCCTGTGAGCCGGTGCGGCCCGGTGCAGCTTGCCCCCCCCCCCATCTCTGGAGGGCGCCCCGTTTGCTCCTCCGGCGTGTTGCCCGCACGCCGAGCCCCGTGCCTGCTGGCTGCTCCCGAGGGCGGTGGCGGGTGCGCGTGGCTGTGTCTGTCCCAGAAGAGCGAGGCCGTGGGGCCTCCGCTGGCTTCCTTTCCTTCTGTCCTTGTTGATCGATGAGGCCTTTCGGGTCGCGTCGGAAAGGGCCCCCGGCCGGCAGGGCAAGGGCGGTCTTCCTTTCCACTTCGCTTCCCGTCGCGTGTGAGGTGTCGTCCTCGTTCCCCCAGCCCCGAGCGGCTCGAGCGGGGGGGAGCCGTGGCGTTA
>NW_027142844.1:77500-87500 GCF_026170545.1 Melanerpes formicivorus
TAGACGTGCTCCCCGCGGCCGGGCGGGCACTTAGCGCGCGGAGGCTGGAACCGCGGGGTAGACGTGGTCCCCGGGACGAGGGCCGCCTGGTATCGCCCGCCCGGCCCCCAACCCCCCCCCCCCGCGGCGGCGTAAATGAAGAGAGGCAGTCGGCATGAAACCTTCTTTTATTAAGTGTTGTTTTCATCGAGCGTCTTTCATTAAAGGTTGTGTTCTGAAGCAGTCTTTTCTTCAACAGCGCTGTTCTCCGGGGAGAAGGTCTGCCGGCATCTCTAGAAATCTCCCCCCGCCCCTGACCGCCTCCCCCCCCGCCCCCGTTGCCGGTTTGCGCGGCGCCCCCCCTCCCGACGTTGCCTCTTGCCGCTACCCCCCGCCCCCCCCCCGCTGCCGGTTTGCGCGGAGCCCCCCCTCCCGACGTTGCCTCTTGCCGCTACCCCCCCGCCCCCCCCCGCTGCCGGTTTGCGCGGAGCTCCCCCTTCCCGCCGTTGCCTCTTGCCGCTACCCCCCGCCCCCCCCCCGCTGCCGGTTTGCGCGGAGCCCCCCCTTCCCGCCGTTGCCTCTTGCCGCTACCCCCGCCCCCCCCCCGCTGCCGGTTTGCGCGGAGCCCCCCCTTCCCGCCGTTGCCTCTTGCCGCTACCCCCCGCCCCCCCCCCGCTGCCGGTTTGCGCGGAGCCCCCCCTTCCCGCCGTTGCCTCTTGCCGCTACCCCCCGCCCCCCCCCCGCTGCCGGTTTGCGCGGAGGCCCCCCTTCCCGCCGTTGCCTCTTGCCGTTACCCCCGCCCCCCCCCCGCTGCCGGTTTGCGCGGAGCGCCCCCGCCTGCCGTTGCCTCTCGCCGCGGCCACCACCGCCCCCTCCACACCCCCGGGCCCCCGTTACCGGTTTGCGCGGAGCCCCCCCTCCCGACGTTGCCTCTTGCCGCTGCTGCCACCCCCAGCTCCCCACACCCCCCGGCTCCCGTTAGCGGTTTGCGCGGAGCCCCCCCTTCCCGCCGTTGCCTCTTGCCGCTACCCCCGCCCCCCCCCCCCCGCTGCCGGTTTGCGCGGAGCCCCCCCGCCTGCCGTTGCCTCTTGCCGCGGCCGCCACCGCCCCCCCCACACCCCCCGGCCCCCGTTACCGGTTTGCGCGGAGCCCCCCCTCCCGACGTTGCCTCTTGCCGCTGCTGCCACCCCCAGCTCCCCACACCCCCCGGCTCCCGTTAGCGGTTTGCGCGGAGCCCCCCCTTCCCCCCTTCGCGGGCTGCCGCTTCCCTCCCGGGCTGCCCGGCTGCTCTCTAACCCCTGCGACCGAGGCGGCGCTGTTAGGGCGGCCGTGCCGGTGCCCCTTGCCGCAGCTAGCCTCTCGCCGCTGCCCCTCCCGTCCGTCGTCCCCCGTCCCCAAAAACTTGCTGCTCTCCACGCTGGAGCCTGCACGGGGGAGGTTGCGCTCCGCTCCTCCGGCCCTAAAGCCGCCCTCGCCCGCCCCCCGGCTTGCCGCTTGGCTCGGCTGCCCGCCCGCCCGCTAATCCCCCCAACGCCCCCACCCCAAAAACACCCCAGCCCTACCGCAGCCCTACCGCATGCCGCTCCCCCTCTCCCCGCTCTCGCTGACCGCTGCCACCCCCCCCACCCCTCCCCCCCGAAACAAACCCCCCAGCCCTACCGCATGCCGCTCCCCCTCTCTCCCTAGCCTGCCCCCCCCGCCGTCGCTTGCTGCCGCCGCCGCCGCCGCCGCCGCCGCCGCCGGGGACCCGCCTCGGTCTGGTGGCGCGCGCTCGGAGATCCCCGGCTACCCGTCCGTCCGTCCCTCCCTCCCGCCCCGCCCCGGGGGAGGGCCCGGGGCAGCGCGGGCAGGCGGGGAGCAAAAAAAGGCGCGGGCGCCAAAAAACGTCGGGGTCCCGGGGTGGCGGAGGGGGGCGGCGGCGGGGGCGGCGGCGGGTACACGGCGCCGGGTCCAGGGCGCCGGGTCCAGCCCGTCCCGGGGCGGGGACAGGTGGTGTCGTCCGTCCCCGCCCCCGTAACCTGCTCTGAAGCATCCGCTTCCCGCCGCGGTTCGCCCTCCACCCCCCCGCCGCACACGCAGCTGCCGCTTCCCGCCGCCTCTGCCCCCCGCCCCGGGATCAACCACCCGCCGGGTCCAGCCGGTCCCGGTCCCGGGAACCTGCTCCCGGGGCCAGCCGGAGCCACGCCCCCTCCTCTGACGCTTCCAGCTGCCGCCTCCCCTCCCACCCCCCAAACTCACACTGGCCCTCGCCGGCCCGCCCACCCGCCTACCTGCTTGCCCGCCGCCGCTGGGTGGCGTGCCGGACACTCTCGCACACAGGTACACAGACAGGGACACAGGGACACAGGCACTCAGGCACACAGGGACACAGGGACACAAGGACACAGGGACACAGGCACTCAGGCACTCAGGCACTCAGGGACACAGGGACACAGGGACACAGGCACTCAGGCACTCAGGGACACAGGGACACAGGGACACAAGGACACAGGGACACAGGCACTCAGGCACTCAGGCACTCAGGGACACAGGGACACAGGGACACAGGGACACAGGGACACAGGGACACAGGCACTCAGGCACACAGGGACACAGGTGGCGGGCCGGAGGCCTCTCCCCACTGTGTGGCAGGGGTCCAAGAGCCACCCCAGCCCAACCCAGAGGGTCTTTTGCACCTCTCTAGAGGCCACCCAGAGACCCCAGGCCGCAGCAGAAGCCTCCCCCGCATGCTCTGCAGGCTTCCGACCCACCCCAGGCCGCACCAGAAGCCTCCCCCGCACGCTCTGCAGGCTTCCGACCCACCCCAGGCCACAGCAGAAGCCTCTCCCGCACGCTCTGCAGGCTTCTCAGCCACCCCAGGCCGCACCAGAAGCCTCTCCCGCACGCTCTGCAGGCTTCTCAGCCACCCCAGGCCGCACCAGAAGCCTCTCCCGCACGCTCTGCAGGCTTCTCAGCCACCCCAGGCCGCAGCAGAAGCCTCTCCCGCACGCTCTGCAGGCTTCTCAGCCACCCCAGGCCGCAGCAGAAGCCTCTCCCGCACGCTCTGCAGGCTTCTCAGCCACCCCAGGCCGCAGCAGAAGCCTCTCCCGCACGCTCTGCAGGCTTCTCAGCCACCCCAGGCCGCACCAGAAGCCTCTCCCGCACGCTCTGCAGGCTTCTCAGCCACCCCAGGCCGCAGCAGAAGCCTCTCCCGCACGCTCTGCAGGCTTCCGACCCACCCCAGGCCGCAGCAGAAGCCTCTCCCGCACGCTCTGCAGGCTTCCGACCCACCCCAGGCCGCAACAGAAGCCTCTCCCGCACGCTCTGCAGGCTTCCGACCCACCCCAGGCCGCAGCAGAAGCCTCTCCCGCACGCTCTGCAGGCTTCCGTCCCACCCCAGGCCGCACCAGAAGCCTCCCCCGCACGCTCTGCAGGCTTCTCAGCCACCCCAGGCCGCACCAGAAGCCTCCCCCGCACGCTCTGCAGGCTTCTCAGCCACCCCAGGCCGCACCAGAAGCCTCCCCCGCACGCTCTGCAGGCTTCTCAGCCACCCCAGGCCGCACCAGAAGCCTCCCCCGCACGCTCTGCAGGCTTCTCAGCCACCCCAGGCCCCAACAGAAGCCTCTCCCGCACGCTCTGCAGGCTTCCGACCCACCCCAGGCCCCAACAGAAGCCTCTCCCGCACGCTCTGCAGGCTTCTCAGCCACCCCAGGCCGCAGCAGAAGCCTCTCCCGCACGCTCTGCAGGCTTCTCAGCCACCCCAGGCCGCAGCAGAAGCCTCCCCCGCATGCTCTGCAGGCTTCCGACCCACCCCAGGCCGCAACAGAAGCCTCCCCCGCACGCTCTGTAGGCTTCTGACCCACCCCAGGCCCCAACAGAAGCCTCCCCCGCACGCTCTGCAGGCTTCTCAGCCACCCCAGGCCGCAGCAGAAGCCTCTCCCGCACGCTCTGCAGGCTTCTCAGCCACCCCAGGCCGCACCAGAAGCCTCTCCCGCACGCTCTGCAGGCTTCCGACCCACCCCAGGCCGCACCAGAAGCCTCCCCCGCACGCTCTGCAGGCTTCTCCGCCACCACAGGCCGCACCAGAGGATCTTTTGCACCTCTCTGGACGCCACCCAGAGACTCCAGGCCGCACCAGAGGCCCCCCCCCCCCAACCATTTACAGGCTGCAGTGCCAGCCTAGGCCCCGCTGGCAGCCTCCCTTGTCTGCTTTGGAAGGCCTCCCATCCACTCCAGACCTGCCTGGAGGCCTCCCTCGACTGCTCCCGGGGCCCTCGAAGCCACCCTAGGCCTTTCTGGAGGACCTGCTCGACCGCTCGGGCGGCTTCTGACGCACCCTCGGCCATCCGGCGCCCAGCAGCTCCCAGGGCCAGGCACCGGCCTCCCCCTCCGGCCGCCCCTGGGGCCGGGGGTGGCTCGGACTCGGCGCCCCCAACGTGTCGTCCCGTCCCCCCCCCGCCCCGCACCGCCGAACATTCGCTGCAGCCGAGGGCTTGCCGCTCGACGCCTACCCCACCCGCCCAGCCCCCCGCTGCGGCCCGGCGCTGCCCCGGCCGCTGCGCCCCGCCTCTCATCGCTCCCCCCACCCGGCAACCGGCCGCCGGGCACGGCAAGTCCCAGGGCAGGGAACAGGTGCTGCCGGGACCCCGTGCTGGCTGCCGGCTTCCCGGGGCTGCCCCGGGCACGGACAGGTCGCCCCCCCCGCCCCGGCGAATGTTCACCGAACCGGCTGCCGGCTGCCTTCGAGCACCCCCCGCCCCCCGCCACTATCGTCCCCCCCCGCCCCCCCCTCCGCCTCCGCTGCCGCTTCTCCCCGCACCGCCTCCACTGCCTCCCCCCGCCGCCGGCGAACGAGTCGCCGGATCCGTAGGGTGCCGGGAGCCCGAACGGCGAGCGGCTCCGGCTGCTGCCGGGGCCGCGGGGCTTCGAGCCGCTCCGGCCGCGGCCGGGACCCCGTGCCGGAAGCCGGCATCCCGGGACGGCCCCGGGACGGCCCCGGTCGCCGGCCGGGTGACGTTCAGCGAAGCGGCTGCCGCCAGTCTTTGGGCCTCCCCCGTGCCGGGGCCGCGGGGCTTCGAGCCGGTCCGGCCGCGGCCGGGATCCCGGGCCGGACGATGGCTTCCCGGGCCGGTCCCGGTCGCCTCCCGGGTGACGTTCACCGAAGCGGCTGCCAGCTGTCTTCGAGCCCCCCCCCCCTCCGCCTCCGCTGCCGCTTCTGCCCGCACCCCCTCCACTGCCTCCCCCCGCCGCCGGCGAACGAGTCGCCGGATCTGTAGGGTGCCGGGAGCCCGAACGGCGAGCGGCTCCGGCTGCTGCCGGGACCGCGGGGATTCGAGCCGCTCCGGCCGCGGCCGGGACCCCGTGCCGGAAGCCGGCATCCCCGGACAGCCCCGGGACGGCCCCGGTCGCCGGCCGGGTGACGTTCACCGAAGCGGCTGCCGGCTGTCTTCGAGCCCCCCCCCCCCTCCGCCTCCGCTGCCGCTTCTGCCCGCACCCCCTCCACTGCCTCCCCCCGCCGCCGGCGAACGAGTCGGCGGATCCGTAGGGTGCCGGGAGCCCGAACGGCGAGCGGCTCCGGCTGCTGCCGGGACCGCGGGGATTCGAGCCGGTCCGGCCGCGGCCGGGACCCCGTGCCGGAAGCCGGCATCCCGGGACGGCCCCGGGACGGCCCCGGTCGCCGGCCGGGTGACGTTCAGCGAAGCGGCTGCCGCCAGTCTTTGGGCCTCCCCCGTGCCGGGGCCGCGGGGCTTCGAGCCGGTCCGGCCGCGGCCGGGATCCCGGGCCGGACGATGGCTTCCCGGGCCGGTCCCCGGTCGCCTCCCGGGTGACGTTCACCGAAGCGGCTGCCGGCTGTCTTCGAGCCCCCCCCCCCCCTCCGCCTCCGCTGCCGCTTCTGCCCGCACCCCCTCCACTGCCTCCCCCCGCCGCCGGCGAACGAGTCGCCGGATCTGTAGGGTGCCGGGAGCCCGAACGGCGAGCGGCTCCGGCTGCTGCCGGGGCCGCGGGGATTCGAGCCGCTCCGGCCGCGGCCGGGACCCCGTGCCGGAAGCCGGCATCCCCGGACAGCCCCGGGACGGCCCCGGTCGCCGGCCGGGTGACGTTCACCGAAGCGGCTGCCGGCTGTCTTCGAGCCCCCCCCCCGTCCGCCTCCGCTGCCGCTTCTGCCCGCACCCCCTCCACTGCCTCCCCCCGCCGCCGGCGAACGAGTCGCCGGATCCGTAGGGTGCCGGGAGCCCGAACGGCGAGCGGCTCCGGCTGCTGCCGGGGCCGCGGGGCTTCGAGCCGCTCCGGCCGCGGCCGGGACCCCGTGCCGGAAGCCGGCATCCCGGGACGGCCCCGGGACGGCCCCGGTCGCCGGCCGGGTGACGTTCAGCGAAGCGGCTGCCGCCAGTCTTTGGGCCTCCCCCGTGCCGGGGCCGCGGGGCTTCGAGCCGGTCCGGCCGCGGCCGGGATCCCGGGCCGGACGATGGCTTCCCGGGCCGGTCCCGGTCGCCTCCCGGGTGACGTTCACCGAAGCGGCTGCCAGCTGTCTTCGAGCCCCCCCCCCCCTCCGCCTCCGCTGCCGCTTCTGCCCGCACCCCCTCCACTGCCTCCCCCCGCCGCCCGCGAACGAGTCGCCGGATCTGTAGGGTGCCGGGAGCCCGAACGGCGAGCGGCTCCGGCTGCTGCCGGGACCGCGGGGATTCGAGCCGCTCCGGCCGCGGCCGGGACCCCGTGCCGGAAGCCGGCATCCCTGGACAGCCCCGGGACGGCCCCGGTCGCCGGCCGGGTGACGTTCACCGAAGCGGCTGCCGGCTGTCTTCGAGCCCCCCCCCCCTCCGCCTCCGCTGCCGCTTCTGCCCGCACCCCCTCCACTGCCTCCCCCCGCCGCCGGCGAACGAGTCGCCGGATCCGTAGGGTGCCGGGAGCCCGAACGGCGAGCGGCTCCGGCTGCTGCCGGGACCGCGGGGATTCGAGCCGCTCCGGCCGCGGCCGGGACCCCGTGGCGGAAGCCAGCATCCCGGGACGGCCCCGGGACGGCCCCGATCGCCTCCTGGGTGACGTTCACCGAAGCGGCTGCCGGCTGTCTTCGAGCCCCCCCCCCCCTCCGCCTCCGCTGCCGCTTCTCCCCGCACCCCCTCCACTGCCTCCCCCCGCCGCCGGCGAACGAGTCGGCGGATCCATACCGTCCCGAGAGCCCGAGGCGGCGGCACCCAGTGCGGGTCCGGCCGAGGCCGGGACCCCGTGCCTGTCGCAGGCTTCCCGGGACGGCCCCGGAACGGCCGCGGTCGCCGGCCGGGTGACGTTCTCCGAAGCGGCTGCCGGCTGTCTTCGAGCCCCCCCCCCCCTCCGCCTCCGCTGCCGCTTCTGCCCGCACCTCCTTCACTGCCTCCCCCCGCCGCCCGCGAACGAGTCGGCGGATCCGTAGGGTGCCGGGAGCCCGAACGGCGAGCGGCTCCGGCTGCTGCCGGGACCGCGGGGATTCGAGCCGCTCCGGCCGCGGCCGGGACCCCGTGCCGGAAGCCGGCATCCCGGGACAGCCCCGGGACGGCCCCGGTCGCCGGCCGGGTGACGTTCAGCGAAGCGGCTGCCGCCAGTCTTTGGGCCTCCCCCGTGCCGGGGCCGCGGGGCTTCGAGTCGGTCCGGCCGCGGCTGGGACCCCGTGCCTGTCGCAGGCTTCCCGGGACGGCCCCGGAACGGCCGCGGTCGCCGGCCGGGTGACGTTCACCGAGGCGACTGCCGGCTGTCTTCGAGCCCCCACCCCTGCCGTGGCCGCGGGGATTCGCCCCGGTCCGGCAGCTGACGGTTCCCTGTGTCGGACGCCGGCTTCCCGGGACTGCCCCGGGACAGCCCCGGTCGCCTCCCGGGTGACGTTCACCGAAGCTGCTGCCGCCTGTCTTTGTCCCCCCCCCCCCGTGCTCTCCCTCAGGCGGGAGGTAGACGTGCTCTCCCTGGGCGAGTAGACGTGCTCTCCCTGGGCGAGTAGACGTGCTCTCCCTCGGCGAGTAGACGTGCTCTCCCTCGGCGAGTAGACGTGCTCTCCCTCGGCGAGTAGACGTGCTCTCCCTCGGCGAGTAGACGTGCTCTCCCTGGGCGAGTAGACGTGCTCTCCCTGGGCGAGTAGACGTGCTCTCCCTGGGCGAGTAGACGTGCTCTCCCTGGGCGAGTAGACGTGCTCTCCCTGGGCGAGTAGACGTGCTCTCCCTGGGCGAGTAGACGTGCTCTCCCTGGGCGAGTAGACGTGCTCTCCCTCGGCGAGTAGACGTGCTCTCCGCGGAGATCGCGCTTGTCGCCAAGGGGTCGCTGTTGCGCTCTGCCTCCGCCTACGTCATCGTACAAGCCGGCGTGATTTCTGCGACCTGCCGCTGGGCGGAGGTCGGCTGGTTGTGCGCTCGCGGAGCTGACGGCCCTCCAGTTCCGTATATGAGGGAACAAGCGACGCCGAGCACTCCCAGGGCAGCGCTGCCGAGCGGCTGCTCCAAGCCACCCGCCAGGCGGCTGGGCAGGGGTCCGTCTGGCTTCTCGGTGGCTTTCGCCCGGGTCAGAGAGGGGACCCGCGGGGCCGAACAAAGGCGCGGCGGTTTGGAGCGGCCGCTGGCGCACCCTCAGCGGTGTTGGATGGGTTTCGCTCGTCCGTGAGCCGGAGCCCAGCCCGGGCTCGGCAACGAAAGCGGGGAAAAGAAAAAAAGTTGACGAGTGGCTGGCGCCGGCCACTGCCGAAGTGTGGAACCCCCGAAGCGACGTTTGCCCGGTGGGGCACGGGGGCAGAGAAAGCCGGGGAGACGTGGTGCCGGCGTCGGTCCCACCAAGAATGGAAAGCAAGCCCGTCCAGGCACGGCGAGAGAGAGCCCGGTAAGGGGCAGAGAGAGTTCCCAGCACTGGACCCTCTTCACGGGGGTTCCCCCCCATGACCAAAGCCGCAGCCCGCGGGGGCACGGCATCGAAGGGAAAAGCCAGCGGCGGTGACTGGCCACTCGTATGCTATGGAGCCCGGCATGGGGGGAGGAGGGCAAGCCGGTGCCCCAGCACGGCTTCCTCCTGGCTCCAGAGGGGCGCCCCGTGATGGAGATGTAACTCGGTGCAGCTTGAGGGAAAATGCAAGCCCACATTTCGGGGAGGCAGAGGTGCCCTGTGAGCCGGTGCGGCCCGGTGCAGCTTGCCCCCCCCCCCATCTCTGGAGGGCGCCCCGTTTGCTCCTCCGGCGTGTTGCCCGCACGCCGAGCCCCGTGCCTGCTGGCTGCTCCCGAGGGCGGTGGCGGGTGCGCGTGGCTGTGTCTGTCCCAGAAGAGCGAGGCCGTGGGGCCTCCGCTGGCTTCCTTTCCTTCTGTCCTTGTTGATCGATGAGGCCTTTCGGGTCGCGTCGGAAAGGGCCCCCGGCAGGGCAAGGGCGGTCTTCCTTTCCACTTCGCTTCCCGTCGCGTGTGAGGTGTCGTCCTCGTTCCCCCAGCCCCGAGCGGCTCGAGCGGGGGGGAGCCGTGGCGTTAGCGGCCCGGCGCGTGCCTTGCCGCATCCTCCCCTTTCCACCTCCCCCCCGGCGCTGGGGCAGGGTTCGGGGACCGGTCTACCGCAACCGGCTTTGTGACTGCTGCGTGGCCCCGTGAGTTTTCAGGTGTCCTAAAACGCGTGAGGCGCCGGTGTCGTCCTCGGTTCCGGGTACCCGCGGGTGCCGGCCGCGAGCAGCTGCGTGTGGCGGGGGTTGGCCGAGCCGAGAGCGAGGCGGCGGCGTCGCGAAAGTTAAAAGGGGCTAAAAGCGGCGCCGCGCGTGAGGCCTCACCTGCCCGGGTGGGGTCCCCGAGGGTTCCTCCCTAAATGAAACCTCTAGCCTGAGAGGGGCGGCTTTGTGGCCCGTACCCCCGCCCGCTGCCGAGCGAGCCGCCCCGGCTCTAAGGTCCTGGCGTGCCGGGGGCGCGCCCCGCTTCCGCGGGTCGCTGTCTCCTCTAGCACGTCCCGGTGCTCCCGTGGCAAGGCGGGGAGAGAGACGAGGGCCTTCTCCCCGCCGGGCGTGTCGGTATCGCTCGCTTCCGCTGCTGCTGCCTGAATCGTGCCCGGGATCTGGCAGCCA
>NW_027142844.1:102500-115000 GCF_026170545.1 Melanerpes formicivorus
TAGACGTGCTCTCCTTCCCGAGGAGGTAGACGTGCTCTCCTTCCCAGGAGGTAGACGTGCTCTCCTTCCCGAGGAGGTAGACGTGCTCTCCTTCCCGAGGAGGTAGACGTGCTCTCCTTCCCAGGTGGTAGACGTGCTCTCCCTCGGTGAGTAGACGTGCTCTCCCTGAGCTGGCAGGTAGACGTGCTCTCCATGGCGAGGGGGGACTTAGTGCACTGAGCCGTGCGGCAGGAGGTAGACGTGCTCTCCTTCCCGAGGAGGTAGACGTGCTCTCCCTGGCGAGGGGGGGACTTAGTGCACTGAGCCGTGCGGCGGCAGGTAGACGTGCTCTCCTTCCCGAGGAGGTAGACGTGCTCTCCTTCCCAGGAGGTAGACGTGCTCTCCTTCCCGAGGAGGTAGACGTGCTCTCCTTCCCAGGAGGTAGACGTGCTCTCCTTCCCGAGGAGGTAGACGTGCTCTCCTTCCCGAGGAGGTAGACGTGCTCTCCTTCCCAGGAGGTAGACGTGCTCTCCTTCCCAGGTGGTAGACGTGCTCTCCCTCGGTGAGTAGACGTGCTCTCCCTGAGCTGGCAGGTAGACGTGCTCTCCATGGCGAGGGGGGACTTAGTGCACTGAGCCGTGCGGCAGGAGGTAGACGTGCTCCCCGCGGCCGGGCGGGCACTTAGCGCGCGGAGGCTGGAACCGCGGGGTAGACGTGGTCCCCGGGACGAGGGCCGCCTGGTATCGCCCGCCCGGCCCCCAACCCCCCCCCCCCGCGGCGGCGTAAATGAAGAGAGGCAGTCGGCATGAAACCTTCTTTTATTAAGTGTTGTTTTCATCGAGCGTCTTTCATTAAAGGTTGTGTTCTGAAGCAGTCTTTTCTTCAACAGCGCTGTCTCCGGGGAGAAGGTCTGCCGGCATCTCTAGAAATCTCCCCCCGCCCCTGACCGCCTCCCCCCCCGCCCCCGTTGCCGGTTTGCGCGGCGCCCCCCCTCCCGACGTTGCCTCTTGCCGCTACCCCCCGCCCCCCCCCCGCTGCCGGTTTGCGCGGAGCCCCCCCTCCCGACGTTGCCTCTTGCCGCTACCCCGGCCCCCCCCCCGCTGCCGGTTTGCGCGGAGCCCCCCCTCCCGACGTTGCCTCTTGCCGCTACCCCTGCCCCCGCCCCGCTGCCGGTTTGCGCGGAGCCCCCCCTTCCCGCCGTTGCCTCTTGCCGCTACCCCCGCCCCCCCCCCGCTGCCGGTTTGCGCGGAGCCCCCCCTTCCCGCCGTTGCCTCTTGCCGCTACCCCCCGCCCCCCCCCCGCTGCCGGTTTGCGCGGAGCCCCCCCTTCCCGCCGTTGCCTCTTGCCGCTACCCCCGCCCCCCCCCCGCTGCCGGTTTGCGCGGAGCCCCCCCTTCCCGCCGTTGCCTCTTGCCGCTACCCCCGCCCCCCCCCCGCTGCCGGTTTGCGCGGAGCCCCCCCTCCCGACGTTGCCTCTTGCCGCTACCCCCCGCCCCCCCCCCGCTGCCGGTTTGCGCGGAGCCCCCCCTCCCGACGTTGCCTCTTGCCGCTACCCCCCGCCCCCGCCCCGCTGCCGGTTTGCGCGGAGCCCCCCCTTCCCGCCGTTGCCTCTTGCCGCTACCCCCGCCCCCCCCCCCCCGCTGCCGGTTTGCGCGGAGCCCCCCCTCCCGACGTTGCCTCTTGCCGCTACCCCCCGCCCCCGCCCCGCTGCCGGTTTGCGCGGAGCCCCCCCTTCCCGCCGTTGCCTCTTGCCGCTACCCCCCGCCCCCCCCCCCCCGTTACCGGTTTGCGCGGAGCCCCCCCTCCCGACGTTGCCTCTTGCCGCTGCTGCCACCCCCAGCTCCCCACACCCCCCGGCTCGCCGTTAGCGGTTTGCGCGGAGCCCCCCCTTCCCCCCTTCGCGGGCTGCCGCTTCCCTCCCGGGCTGCCCGGCTGCTCTCTAACCCCTGCGACCGAGGCGGCGCTGTTAGGGCGGCCGTGCCGGTGCCCCTTGCCGCAGCTAGCCTCTCGCCGCTGCCCCTCCCGTCCGTCGTCCCCCGTCCCCAAAAACTTGCTGCTCTCCACGCTGGAGCCTGCACGGGGGAGGTTGCGCTCCGCTCCTCCGGCCCTAAAGCCGCCCTCGCCCGCCCCCCGGCTTGCCGCTTGGCTCGGCTGCCCGCCCCCCCCGCTAATCCCCCCAACGCCCCCTCCCCAAAAACACCCCAGCCCTACCGCATGCCGCTCCCCCTCTCCCCGCTCTCGCTGACCGCTGCCACCCCCCCCCCACCCCTCCCCCCCGAAACAAACCCCCCCAGCCCTACCGCATGCCGCTCCCCCTCTCTCCCTAGCCTGCCCCCCCCGCCGTCGCTTGCTGCCGCCGCCGCCGCCGCCGCCGCCGCCGGCGCCGGGACCCGCCTCGGCCTGGTGGCGCGCGCTCGGAGATCCCCGGCTACCCGTCCGTCCGTCCCTCCCTCCCGCCCCGCCCCGGGGGAGGGCCCGGGGCAGCGCGGGCAGGCGGGGAGCAAAAAAAGGCGCGGGCGCCAAAAAACGTCGGGGTCCCGGGGTGGCGGAGGGGGGCGGCGGCGGGGGCGGCGGCGGGTACACGGCGCCGGGTCCAGGGCGCCGGGTCCAGCCCGTCCCGGGGCGGGGACAGGTGGTGTCGTCCGTCCCCGCCCCCGTAACCTGCTCTGAAGCATCCGCTTCCCGCCGCGGTTCGCCCTCCACCCCCCCGCCGCACACGCAGCTGCCGCTTCCCGCCGCCTCTGCCCCCCGCCCCGGGATCAACCACCCGCCGGGTCCAGCCGGTCCCGGTCCCGGGAACCTGCTCCCGGGGCCAGCCGGAGCCACGCCCCCTCCTCTGACGCTTCCAGCTGCCGCCTCCCCTCCCACCCCCCAAACTCACACTGGCCCTCGCCGGCCCGCCCACCCGCCTACCTGCTTGCCCGCCGCCGCTGGGTGGCGTGCCGGACACTCTCGCACACAGGTACACAGACAGGGACACAGGGACACAGGCACTCAGGCACACAGGGACACAGGGACACAGGGACACAAGGACACAGGGACACAGGCACTCAGGCACTCAGGCACTCAGGGACACAGGGACACAGGGACACAGGCACTCAGGCACTCAGGGACACAGGGACACAGGGACACAAGGACACAGGGACACAGGCACTCAGGCACTCAGGCACTCAGGGACACAGGGACACAGGGACACAGGGACACAGGGACACAGGCACTCAGGCACACAGGGACACAGGTGGCGGGCCGGAGGCCTCTCCCCACTGTGTGGCAGGGGTCCAAGAGCCACCCCAGCCCAACCCAGAGGGTCTTTTGCACCTCTCTAGAGGCCACCCAGAGACCCCAGGCCGCAGCAGAAGCCTCCCCCGCATGCTCTGCAGGCTTCCGACCCACCCCAGGCCGCACCAGAAGCCTCCCCCGCACGCTCTGCAGGCTTCCGACCCACCCCAGGCCACAGCAGAAGCCTCTCCCGCACGCTCTGCAGGCTTCTCAGCCACCCCAGGCCGCAGCAGAAGCCTCTCCCGCACGCTCTGCAGGCTTCTCAGCCACCCCAGGCCGCACCAGAAGCCTCTCCCGCACGCTCTGCAGGCTTCTCAGCCACCCCAGGCCGCAGCAGAAGCCTCTCCCGCACGCTCTGCAGGCTTCTCAGCCACCCCAGGCCGCAGCAGAAGCCTCTCCCGCACGCTCTGCAGGCTTCTCAGCCACCCCAGGCCGCAGCAGAAGCCTCTCCCGCACGCTCTGCAGGCTTCTCAGCCACCCCAGGCCGCACCAGAAGCCTCTCCCGCACGCTCTGCAGGCTTCTCAGCCACCCCAGGCCGCAGCAGAAGCCTCTCCCGCACGCTCTGCAGGCTTCCGACCCACCCCAGGCCGCAGCAGAAGCCTCTCCCGCACGCTCTGCAGGCTTCCGACCCACCCCAGGCCGCAACAGAAGCCTCTCCCGCACGCTCTGCAGGCTTCCGACCCACCCCAGGCCGCAGCAGAAGCCTCTCCCGCACGCTCTGCAGGCTTCCGTCCCACCCCAGGCCGCACCAGAAGCCTCCCCCGCACGCTCTGCAGGCTTCTCAGCCACCCCAGGCCGCACCAGAAGCCTCCCCCGCACGCTCTGCAGGCTTCTCAGCCACCCCAGGCCGCACCAGAAGCCTCCCCCGCACGCTCTGCAGGCTTCTCAGCCACCCCAGGCCGCACCAGAAGCCTCCCCCGCACGCTCTGCAGGCTTCTCAGCCACCCCAGGCCCCAACAGAAGCCTCTCCCGCACGCTCTGCAGGCTTCCGACCCACCCCAGGCCCCAACAGAAGCCTCTCCCGCACGCTCTGCAGGCTTCTCAGCCACCCCAGGCCGCAGCAGAAGCCTCTCCCGCACGCTCTGCAGGCTTCTCAGCCACCCCAGGCCGCAGCAGAAGCCTCCCCCGCATGCTCTGCAGGCTTCCGACCCACCCCAGGCCGCAACAGAAGCCTCCCCCGCACGCTCTGTAGGCTTCTGACCCACCCCAGGCCCCAACAGAAGCCTCCCCCGCACGCTCTGCAGGCTTCTCAGCCACCCCAGGCCGCAGCAGAAGCCTCTCCCGCACGCTCTGCAGGCTTCTCAGCCACCCCAGGCCGCACCAGAAGCCTCTCCCGCACGCTCTGCAGGCTTCCGACCCACCCCAGGCCGCACCAGAAGCCTCCCCCGCACGCTCTGCAGGCTTCTCCGCCACCACAGGCCGCACCAGAGGATCTTTTGCACCTCTCTGGACGCCACCCAGAGACTCCAGGCCGCACCAGAGGCCCCCCCCCCCAACCATTTACAGGCTGCAGTGCCAGCCTAGGCCCCGCTGGCAGCCTCCCTTGTCTGCTTTGGAAGGCCTCCCATCCACTCCAGACCTGCCTGGAGGCCTCCCTCGACTGCTCCCGGGGCCCTCGAAGCCACCCTAGGCCTTTCTGGAGGACCTGCTCGACCGCTCGGGCGGCTTCTGACGCACCCTCGGCCATCCGGCGCCCAGCAGCTCCCAGGGCCAGGCACCGGCCTCCCCCTCCGGCCGCCCCTGGGGCCGGGGGTGGCTCGGACTCGGCGCCCCCAACGTGTGTCCCGTCCCCCCCCGCCCCGCACCGCCGAACATTCGCTGCAGCCGAGGGCTTGCCGCTCGACGCCTACCCCACCCGCCCAGCCCCCCGCTGCGGCCCGGCGCTGCCCCGGCCGCTGCGCCCCGCCTCTCATCGCTCCCCCCACCCGGCAACCGGCCGCCGGGCACGGCAAGTCCCAGGGCAGGGAACAGGTGCTGCCGGGACCCCGTGCTGGCTGCCGGCTTCCCGGGGCTGCCCCGGGCACGGACAGGTCGCCCCCCCGCCCCGGCGAATGTTCACCGAACCGGCTGCCGGCTGCCTTCGAGCACCCCCCGCCCCCCGCCACTATCGTCCCCCCCGCCCCCCCTCCGCCTCCGCTGCCGCTTCTCCCCGCACCGCCTCCACTGCCTCCCCCCGCCGCCGGCGAACGAGTCGCCGGATCCGTAGGGTGCCGGGAGCCCGAACGGCGAGCGGCTCCGGCTGCTGCCGGGGGCCGCGGGGCTTCGAGCCGCTCCGGCCGCGGCCGGGACCCCGTGCCGGAAGCCGGCATCCCGGGACGGCCCCGGGACGGCCCCGGTCGCCGGCCGGGTGACGTTCAGCGAAGCGGCTGCCGCCAGTCTTTGGGCCTCCCCCGTGCCGGGGCCGCGGGGCTTCGAGCCGGTCCGGCCGCGGCCGGGATCCCGGGCCGGACGATGGCTTCCCGGGCCGGTCCCGGTCGCCTCCCGGGTGACGTTCACCGAAGCGGCTGCCAGCTGTCTTCGAGCCCCCCCCCCCCCTCCGCCTCCGCTGCCGCTTCTCCCCGCACCCCCTCCACTGCCTCCCCCCGCCGCCGGCGAACGAGTCGCCGGATCTGTAGGGTGCCGGGAGCCCGAACGGCGAGCGGCTCCGGCTGCTGCCGGGGCCGCGGGGATTCG
The DNA here is from genome assembly GCF_026170545.1 of Melanerpes formicivorus. Lineage (NCBI taxonomy): Eukaryota > Metazoa > Chordata > Aves > Piciformes > Picidae > Melanerpes > Melanerpes formicivorus. The sequence goes on from NW_027142844.1 coordinate 108,432, forward strand.
AGCCGCTCCGGCCGCGGCCGGGACCCCGTGCCGGAAGCCGGCATCCCCGGACAGCCCCGGGACGGCCCCGGTCGCCGGCCGGGTGACGTTCACCGAAGCGGCTGCCGGCTGTCTTCGAGCCCCCCCCCCCTCCGCCTCCGCTGCCGCTTCTGCCCGCACCCCCTCCACTGCCTCCCCCCGCCGCCGGCGAACGAGTCGGCGGATCCGTAGGGTGCCGGGAGCCCGAACGGCGAGCGGCTCCGGCTGCTGCCGGGACCGCGGGGATTCGAGCCGCTCCGGCCGCGGCCGGGACCCCGTGCCGGAAGCCGGCATCCCGGGACGGCCCCGGGACGGCCCCGGTCGCCGGCCGGGTGACGTTCAGCGAAGCGGCTGCCGCCAGTCTTTGGGCCTCCCCCGTGCCGGGGCCGCGGGGCTTCGAGCCGGTCCGGCCGCGGCCGGGATCCCGGGCCGGACGATGGCTTCCCGGGCCGGTCCCGGTCGCCTCCCGGGTGACGTTCACCGAAGCGGCTGCCGGCTGTCTTCGAGCCCCCCCCCCCCCTCCGCCTCCGCTGCCGCTTCTGCCCGCACCCCCTCCACTGCCTCCCCCCGCCGCCGGCGAACGAGTCGCCGGATCTGTAGGGTGCCGGGAGCCCGAACGGCGAGCGGCTCCGGCTGCTGCCGGGACCGCGGGGATTCGAGCCGCTCCGGCCGCGGCCGGGACCCCGTGCCGGAAGCCGGCATCCCCGGACAGCCCCGGGACGGCCCCGGTCGCCGGCCGGGTGACGTTCACCGAAGCGGCTGCCGGCTGTCTTCGAGCCCCCCCCCCCCTCCGCCTCCGCTGCCGCTTCTGCCCGCACCCCCTCCACTGCCTCCCCCCGCCGCCGGCGAACGAGTCGGCGGATCCGTAGGGTGCCGGGAGCCCGAACGGCGAGCGGCTCCGGCTGCTGCCGGGACCGCGGGGATTCGAGCCGCTCCGGCCGCGGCCGGGACCCCGTGCCGGAAGCCGGCATCCCGGGACGGCCCCGGGACGGCCCCGGTCGCCGGCCGGGTGACGTTCAGCGAAGCGGCTGCCGCCAGTCTTTGGGCCTCCCCCGTGCCGGGGGCCGCGGGGCTTCGAGCCGGTCCGGCCGCGGCCGGGATCCCGGGCCGGACGATGGCTTCCCGGGCCGGTCCCGGTCGCCTCCCGGGTGACGTTCACCGAAGCGGCTGCCGGCTGTCTTCGAGCCCCCCCCCCCCCTCCGCCTCCGCTGCCGCTTCTGCCCGCACCCCCTCCACTGCCTCCCCCCGCCGCCGGCGAACGAGTCGCCGGATCTGTAGGGTGCCGGGAGCCCGAACGGCGAGCGGCTCCGGCTGCTGCCGGGGCCGCGGGGATTCGAGCCGCTCCGGCCGCGGCCGGGACCCCGTGCCGGAAGCCGGCATCCCCGGACAGCCCCGGGACGGCCCCGGTCGCCGGCCGGGTGACGTTCACCGAAGCGGCTGCCGGCTGTCTTCGAGCCCCCCCCCCCCTCCGCCTCCGCTGCCGCTTCTGCCCGCACCCCCTCCACTGCCTCCCCCCGCCGCCGGCGAACGAGTCGGCGGATCCGTAGGGTGCCGGGAGCCCGAACGGCGAGCGGCTCCGGCTGCTGCCGGGACCGCGGGGCTTCGAGCCGCTCCGGCCGCGGCCGGGACCCCGTGCCGGAAGCCGGCATCCCGGGACGGCCCCGGGACGGCCCCGGTCGCCGGCCGGGTGACGTTCACCGAAGCGGCTGCCGGCTGTCTTCGAGCCCCCCCCCCCCTCCGCCTCCGCTGCCGCTTCTCCCCGCACCCCCTCCACTGCCTCCCCCCGCCGCCGGCGAACGAGTCGGCGGATCCATACCGTCCCGAGAGCCCGAGGCGGCGGCACCCAGTGCGGGTCCGGCCGAGGCCGGGACCCCGTGCCTGTCGCAGGCTTCCCGGGACGGCCCCGGAACGGCCGCGGTCGCCGGCCGGGTGACGTTCTCCGAAGCGGCTGCCGGCTGTCTTCGAGCCCCCCCCCCCCTCCGCCTCCGCTGCCGCTTCTGCCCGCACCTCCTTCACTGCCTCCCCCCGCCGCCCGCGAACGAGTCGGCGGATCCGTAGGGTGCCGGGAGCCCGAACGGCGAGCGGCTCCGGCTGCTGCCGGGACCGCGGGGATTCGAGCCGCTCCGGCCGCGGCCGGGACCCCGTGCCGGAAGCCGGCATCCCGGGACAGCCCCGGGACGGCCCCGGTCGCCGGCCGGGTGACGTTCAGCGAAGCGGCTGCCGCCAGTCTTTGGGCCTCCCCCGTGCCGGGGCCGCGGGGCTTCGAGTCGGTCCGGCCGCGGCTGGGACCCCGTGCCTGTCGCAGGCTTCCCGGGACGGCCCCGGAACGGCCGCGGTCGCCGGCCGGGTGACGTTCACCGAGGCGACTGCCGGCTGTCTTCGAGCCCCCACCCCTGCCGTGGCCGCGGGGATTCGCCCCGGTCCGGCAGCTGACGGTTCCCTGTGTCGGACGCCGGCTTCCCGGGACTGCCCCGGGACAGCCCCGGTCGCCTCCCGGGTGACGTTCACCGAAGCTGCTGCCGCCTGTCTTTGTCCCCCCCCCCCCGTGCTCTCCCTCAGGCGGGAGGTAGACGTGCTCTCCCTGGGCGAGTAGACGTGCTCTCCCTGGGCGAGTAGACGTGCTCTCCCTCGGCGAGTAGACGTGCTCTCCCTCGGCGAGTAGACGTGCTCTCCCTCGGCGAGTAGACGTGCTCTCCCTCGGCGAGTAGACGTGCTCTCCCTGGGCGAGTAGACGTGCTCTCCCTCGGCGGGTAGACGTGCTCTCCCTCGGCGAGTAGACGTGCTCTCCCTGGGCGAGTAGACGTGCTCTCCCTGGGCGAGTAGACGTGCTCTCCCTGGGCGAGTAGACGTGCTCTCCCTGGGCGAGTAGACGTGCTCTCCCTGGGCGAGTAGACGTGCTCTCCCTGGGCGAGTAGACGTGCTCTCCCTGGGCGAGTAGACGTGCTCTCCCTCGGCGAGTAGACGTGCTCTCCCTCGGCGAGTAGACGTGCTCTCCCTCGGCGAGTAGACGTGCTCTCCCTGGGCGAGTAGACGTGCTCTCCCTGGGCGAGTAGACGTGCTCTCCCTCGGCGAGTAGACGTGCTCTCCGCGGAGATCGCGCTTGTCGCCAAGGGGTCGCTGTTGCGCTCTGCCTCCGCCTACGTCATCGTACAAGCCGGCGTGATTTCTGCGACCTGCCGCTGGGCGGAGGTCGGCTGGTTGTGCGCTCGCGGAGCTGACGGCCCTCCAGTTCCGTATATGAGGGAACAAGCGACGCCGAGCACTCCCAGGGCAGCGCTGCCGAGCGGCTGCTCCAAGCCACCCGCCAGGCGGCTGGGCAGGGGTCCGTCTGGCTTCTCGGTGGCTTTCGCCCGGGTCAGAGAGGGGACCCGCGGGGCCGAACAAAGGCGCGGCGGTTTGGAGCGGCCGCTGGCGCACCCTCAGCGGTGTTGGATGGGTTTCGCTCGTCCGTGAGCCGGAGCCCAGCCCGGGCTCGGCAACGAAAGCGGGGAAAAGAAAAAAAGTTGACGAGTGGCTGGCGCCGGCCACTGCCGAAGTGTGGAACCCCCGAAGCGACGTTTGCCCGGTGGGGCACGGGGGCAGAGAAAGCCGGGGAGACGTGGTGCCGGCGTCGGTCCCACCAAGAATGGAAAGCAAGCCCGTCCAGGCACGGCGAGAGAGAGCCCGGTAAGGGGCAGAGAGAGTTCCCAGCACTGGACCCTCTTCACGGGGGTTCCCCCCCATGACCAAAGCCGCAGCCCGCGGGGGCACGGCATCGAAGGGAAAAGCCAGCGGCGGTGACTGGCCACTCGTATGCTATGGAGCCCGGCATGGGGGGAGGAGGGCAAGCCGGTGCCCCAGCACGGCTTCCTCCTGGCTCCAGAGGGGCGCCCCGTGATGGAGATGTAACTCGGTGCAGCTTGAGGGAAAATGCAAGCCCACATTTCGGGGAGGCAGAGGTGCCCTGTGAGCCGGTGCGGCCCGGTGCAGCTTGCCCCCCCCCCCCATCTCTGGAGGGCGCCCCGTTTGCTCCTCCGGCGTGTTGCCCGCACGCCGAGCCCCGTGCCTGCTGGCTGCTCCCGAGGGCGGTGGCGGGTGCGCGTGGCTGTGTCTGTCCCAGAAGAGCGAGGCCGTGGGGCCTCCGCTGGCTTCCTTTCCTTCTGTCCTTGTTGATCGATGAGGCCTTTCGGGTCGCGTCGGAAAGGGCCCCCGGCCGGCAGGGCAAGGGCGGTCTTCCTTTCCACTTCGCTTTCCGTCGCGTGTGAGGTGTCGTCCTCGTTCCCCCAGCCCCGAGCGGCTCGAGCGGGGGGGAGCCGTGGCGTTAGCGGCCCGGCGCGTGCCTTGCCGCATCCTCCCCTTTCCACCTCCCCCCCGGCGCTGGGGCAGGGTTCGGGGACCGGTCTACCGCAACCGGCTTTGTGACTGCTGCGTGGCCCCGTGAGTTTTCAGGTGTCCTAAAACGCGTGAGGCGCCGGTGTCGTCCTCGGTTCCGGGTACCCGCGGGTGCCGGCCGCGAGCAGCTGCGTGTGGCGGGGGTTGGCCGAGCCGAGAGCGAGGCGGCGGCGTCGCGAAAGTTAAAAGGGGCTAAAAGCGGCGCCGCGCGTGAGGCCTCACCTGCCCGGGTGGGGTCCCCGAGGGTTCCTCCCTAAATGAAACCTCTAGCCTGAGAGGGGCGGCTTTGTGGCCCGTACCCCCGCCCGCTGCCGAGCGAGCCGCCCCGGCTCTAAGGTCCTGGCGTGCCGGGGGCGCGCCCCGCTTCCGCGGGTCGCTGTCTCCTCTAGCACGTCCCGGTGCTCCCGTGGCAAGGCGGGGAGAGAGACGAGGGCCTTCTCCCCGCCGGGCGTGTCGGTATCGCTCGCTTCCGCTGCTGCTGCCTGAATCGTGCCCGGGATCTGGCAGCCAGGGGCCGGCCTCGGGGGCGGGGGAGCCCCAGCCGGCCTCTGTGGCCGCGTGGAGTCGGGAAGCGTGTGCTTGCGTGCGCACGCGAGGGAACTAGCCGCGTCAGCGGGTTGCCGGGCCGCCTCGTCCGCGGCCTTCGCGGGAGGAGCCCGGCCCGCCAGGGTCGGAGAGGCACCGTCCCCTCCGGGGGCGCCGGTGCCGCCTTCCCTGCCCAAGGTGCCCGGTTCGCGTTCCCCGCCGCCGGGGGCGTCGCTGCCATGCCGCCACGGCCGCGTCCGCGATGCCGCTCCCGCGGGTCGGAGCCGGTGGACGACAGGAGGCGAAGGCGAGAGAAGGGTGGAGGGGGGGCCGTGGCGGCCGTTGTCGCTCAGAGAGACCCAAGGGAAAAAAGGGCAGGGCGCGCCGGCGCGGCGGGTGTCCGCGCGTGTGCCTCGGGTTGCGGCTACCTGGTTGATCCTGCCAGTAGCATATGCTTGTCTCAAAGCTTAAGCCATGCATGTGTAAGTACACACGGGTGGTACAGTGAAACTGCGAATGGCTCATTAAATCAGTTATGGTTCCTTTGGTCGCTCCTCTCCCACTCCTTGGATAACTGTGGTAATTCTAGAGCTAATACATGCCGACGAGCGCCGACCTCCGGGGACGCGTGCATTTATCAGACCAAAACCAACCCGGGCCCGCCCGGTAGCTTTGGTGACTCTAGATAACCTCGAGCCGATCGCACGCCCCCGCGGCGGCGACGACCCATTCGAATGTCTGCCCTATCAACTTTCGATGGTACTGTCTGTGCCTACCATGGTGACCACGGGTGACGGGGAATCAGGGTTCGATTCCGGAGAGGGAGCCTGAGAAACGGCTACCACATCCAAGGAAGGCAGCAGGCGCGCAAATTACCCACTCCCGACCCGGGGAGGTAGTGACGAAAAATAACAATACAGGACTCTTTCGAGGCCCTGTAATTGGAATGAGCGCACTTTAAATCCTTGAGCGAGGATCCATTGGAGGGCAAGTCTGGTGCCAGCAGCCGCGGTAATTCCAGGGATCCGCGGGTCGGGCGACGGCGACGGCCGGCTGGGACCCCATCGGGTCGTTGGGAGCCGGGGGGGCGCGCTGGGCGGCCACCGCGCGGGCGCCGCGTTGACCTCGGCGTGGCCTGTGCCCCTCCTGCTTCAGTCGTTTCCCGCTGGACGGGCATCGGGCGGCGCCCGAGCGATGCTCCCGGTCCGCGCGGGTGTCGTCGAGCGGGCTCTCCCGGGCCCTCGGCCCGCCCAGCCGCGTCGCCGTCGTCGCCGGCCCTGCGCCGGTCCGCCGCCGGGGCCGCCGTAGCCGGGCGCTCGCCGCGCGGCGAGCGCGCGGCATGGGCGTCCCCAGCCGCGTCCCTCCTCCCCGAGCGCAGCGCCGGCTGACTGAGGGAAACCCCGGGCCTCGGGCCAGGCCAGGGGCGCGGTGGTGGCGGCGGACGTCGGGCGCGGCCCCCGCGGGCGGACGCTCCCCCCGACGGCGGCAGTGGGGGGAGGCACCCCCGCGGGGCCTTAAGTCTGGTTTCCCTCACCCCAGGGTCAGGTACCTAGCGTTCCGCGCCTTCGTCCGCGGCCTTGCCCTACCGCGGAGGAAGCCGGGCGGCGGTTTAAAGACCCGGGCGGCTCGGCGCGCCACCCCCGGATGCGGGGGCG
>NW_027142844.1:122500-132500 GCF_026170545.1 Melanerpes formicivorus
CTCCTTCCCGAGGAGGTAGACGTGCTCTCCTTCCCAGGAGGTAGACGTGCTCTCCTTCCCGAGGAGGTAGACGTGCTCTCCTTCCCAGGAGGTAGACGTGCTCTCCTTCCCGAGGAGGTAGACGTGCTCTCCTTCCCGAGGAGGTAGACGTGCTCTCCTTCCCAGGTGGTAGACGTGCTCTCCCTCGGTGAGTAGACGTGCTCTCCCTGAGCTGGCAGGTAGACGTGCTCTCCATGGCGAGGGGGGACTTAGTGCACTGAGCCGTGCGGCAGGAGGTAGACGTGCTCTCCTTCCCGAGGAGGTAGACGTGCTCTCCCTGGCGAGGGGGGGACTTAGTGCACTGAGCCGTGCGGCGGCAGGTAGACGTGCTCTCCTTCCCGAGGAGGTAGACGTGCTCTCCTTCCCAGGAGGTAGACGTGCTCTCCTTCCCGAGGAGGTAGACGTGCTCTCCTTCCCAGGAGGTAGACGTGCTCTCCTTCCCGAGGAGGTAGACGTGCTCTCCTTCCCGAGGAGGTAGACGTGCTCTCCTTCCCGAGGAGGTAGACGTGCTCTCCTTCCCAGGTGGTAGACGTGCTCTCCCTCGGTGAGTAGACGTGCTCTCCCTGAGCTGGCAGGTAGACGTGCTCTCCATGGCGAGGGGGGACTTAGTGCACTGAGCCGTGCGGCAGGAGGTAGACGTGCTCCCCGCGGCCGGGCGGGCACTTAGCGCGCGGAGGCTGGAACCGCGGGGTAGACGTGGTCCCCGGGACGAGGGCCGCCTGGTATCGCCCGCCCGGCCCCCAACCCCCCCCCCCCGCGGCGGCGTAAATGAAGAGAGGCAGTCGGCATGAAACCTTCTTTTATTAAGTGTTGTTTTCATCGAGCGTCTTTCATTAAAGGTTGTGTTCTGAAGCAGTCTTTTCTTCAACAGCGCTGTTCTCCGGGGAGAAGGTCTGCCGGCATCTCTAGAAATCTCCCCCCGCCCCTGACCGCCTCCCCCCCCCGCCCCCGTTGCCGGTTTGCGCGGCGCCCCCCCTCCCGACGTTGCCTCTTGCCGCTACCCCCCGCCCCCCCCCCGCTGCCGGTTTGCGCGGAGCCCCCCCTCCCGACGTTGCCTCTTGCCGCTACCCCCCGCCCCCCCCCGCTGCCGGTTTGCGCGGAGCTCCCCCTTCCCGCCGTTGCCTCTTGCCGCTACCCCCCGCCCCCCCCCCGCTGCCGGTTTGCGCGGAGCCCCCCCTTCCCGCCGTTGCCTCTTGCCGCTACCCCCCGCCCCCCCCCCCGCTGCCGGTTTGCGCGGAGCCCCCCCTTCCCGCCGTTGCCTCTTGCCGCTACCCCCCGCCCCCCCCCGCTGCCGGTTTGCGCGGAGCCCCCCCTTCCCGCCGTTGCCTCTTGCCGCTACCCCCCGCCCCCCCCCGCTGCCGGTTTGCGCGGAGGCCCCCCTTCCCGCCGTTGCCTCTTGCCGTTACCCCCCGCCCCCCCCCGCTGCCGGTTTGCGCGGAGCGCCCCCGCCTGCCGTTGCCTCTCGCCGCGGCCACCACCGCCCCCTCCACACCCCCGGGCCCCCCGTTACCGGTTTGCGCGGAGCCCCCCCCTCCCGACGTTGCCTCTTGCCGCTGCTGCCACCCCCAGCTCCCCACACCCCCCGGCTCCCGTTAGCGGTTTGCGCGGAGCCCCCCCTTCCCGCCGTTGCCTCTTGCCGCTACCCCCCCGCCCCCCCCCCCCCGCTGCCGGTTTGCGCGGAGCCCCCCCGCCTGCCGTTGCCTCTTGCCGCGGCCGCCACCGCCCCCCCCCACACCCCCCGGCCCCCGTTACCGGTTTGCGCGGAGCCCCCCCTCCCGACGTTGCCTCTTGCCGCTGCTGCCACCCCCAGCTCCCCACACCCCCCGGCTCCCCGTTAGCGGTTTGCGCGGAGCCCCCCCTTCCCCCCTTCGCGGGCTGCCGCTTCCCTCCCGGGCTGCCCGGCTGCTCTCTAACCCCTGCGACCGAGGCGGCGCTGTTAGGGCGGCCGTGCCGGTGCCCCTTGCCGCAGCTAGCCTCTCGCCGCTGCCCCTCCCGTCCGTCGTCCCCCGTCCCCAAAAACTTGCTGCTCTCCACGCTGGAGCCTGCACGGGGGAGGTTGCGCTCCGCTCCTCCGGCCCTAAAGCCGCCCTCGCCCGCCCCCCCGGCTTGCCGCTTGGCTCGGCTGCCCGCCCGCCCGCTAATCCCCCCAACGCCCCCACCCCAAAAACACCCCAGCCCTACCGCATGCCGCTCCCCCTCTCCCCCGCTCTCGCTGACCGCTGCCACCCCCCCCCCACCCCTCCCCCCCGAAACAAACCCCCCAGCCCTACCGCATGCCGCTCCCCCTCTCTCCCTAGCCTGCCCCCCCCCGCCGTCGCTTGCTGCCGCCGCCGCCGCCGCCGCCGCCGCCGCCGGGACCCGCCTCGGTCTGGTGGCGCGCGCTCGGAGATCCCCGGCTACCCGTCCGTCCGTCCCTCCCTCCCGCCCCGCCCCGGGGGAGGGCCCGGGGCAGCGCGGGCAGGCGGGGAGCAAAAAAAGGCGCGGGCGCCAAAAAACGTCGGGGTCCCGGGGTGGCGGAGGGGGGCGGCGGCGGGGGCGGCGGCGGGTACACGGCGCCGGGTCCAGGGCGCCGGGTCCAGCCCGTCCCGGGGCGGGGACAGGTGGTGTCGTCCGTCCCCGCCCCCGTAACCTGCTCTGAAGCATCCGCTTCCCGCCGCGGTTCGCCCTCCACCCCCCCCGCCGCACACGCAGCTGCCGCTTCCCGCCGCCTCTGCCCCCCGCCCCGGGATCAACCACCCGCCGGGTCCAGCCGGTCCCGGTCCCGGGAACCTGCTCCCGGGGCCAGCCGGAGCCACGCCCCCTCCTCTGACGCTTCCAGCTGCCGCCTCCCCTCCCACCCCCCAAACTCACACTGGCCCTCGCCGGCCCGCCCACCCGCCTACCTGCTTGCCCGCCGCCGCTGGGTGGCGTGCCGGACACTCTCGCACACAGGTACACAGACAGGGACACAGGGACACAGGCACTCAGGCACACAGGGACACAGGGACACAGGGACACAAGGACACAGGGACACAGGCACTCAGGCACTCAGGCACTCAGGGACACAGGGACACAGGGACACAGGCACTCAGGCACTCAGGGACACAGGGACACAGGGACACAAGGACACAGGGACACAGGCACTCAGGCACTCAGGCACTCAGGGACACAGGGACACAGGGACACAGGGACACAGGGACACAGGGACACAGGCACTCAGGCACACAGGGACACAGGTGGCGGGCCGGAGGCCTCTCCCCACTGTGTGGCAGGGGTCCAAGAGCCACCCCAGCCCAACCCAGAGGGTCTTTTGCACCTCTCTAGAGGCCACCCAGAGACCCCAGGCCGCAGCAGAAGCCTCCCCCGCATGCTCTGCAGGCTTCCGACCCACCCCAGGCCGCACCAGAAGCCTCCCCCGCACGCTCTGCAGGCTTCCGACCCACCCCAGGCCACAGCAGAAGCCTCTCCCGCACGCTCTGCAGGCTTCTCAGCCACCCCAGGCCGCAGCAGAAGCCTCTCCCGCACGCTCTGCAGGCTTCTCAGCCACCCCAGGCCGCACCAGAAGCCTCTCCCGCACGCTCTGCAGGCTTCTCAGCCACCCCAGGCCGCAGCAGAAGCCTCTCCCGCACGCTCTGCAGGCTTCTCAGCCACCCCAGGCCGCAGCAGAAGCCTCTCCCGCACGCTCTGCAGGCTTCTCAGCCACCCCAGGCCGCAGCAGAAGCCTCTCCCCGCACGCTCTGCAGGCTTCTCAGCCACCCCAGGCCGCACCAGAAGCCTCTCCCGCACGCTCTGCAGGCTTCTCAGCCACCCCAGGCCGCAGCAGAAGCCTCTCCCGCACGCTCTGCAGGCTTCCGACCCACCCCAGGCCGCAGCAGAAGCCTCTCCCGCACGCTCTGCAGGCTTCCGACCCACCCCAGGCCGCAACAGAAGCCTCTCCCGCACGCTCTGCAGGCTTCCGACCCACCCCAGGCCGCAGCAGAAGCCTCTCCCGCACGCTCTGCAGGCTTCCGTCCCACCCCAGGCCGCACCAGAAGCCTCCCCCGCACGCTCTGCAGGCTTCTCAGCCACCCCAGGCCGCACCAGAAGCCTCCCCCGCACGCTCTGCAGGCTTCTCAGCCACCCCAGGCCGCACCAGAAGCCTCCCCCGCACGCTCTGCAGGCTTCTCAGCCACCCCAGGCCGCACCAGAAGCCTCCCCCGCACGCTCTGCAGGCTTCTCAGCCACCCCAGGCCCCAACAGAAGCCTCTCCCGCACGCTCTGCAGGCTTCCGACCCACCCCAGGCCCCAACAGAAGCCTCTCCCGCACGCTCTGCAGGCTTCTCAGCCACCCCAGGCCGCAGCAGAAGCCTCTCCCGCACGCTCTGCAGGCTTCTCAGCCACCCCAGGCCGCAGCAGAAGCCTCCCCCGCATGCTCTGCAGGCTTCCGACCCACCCCAGGCCGCAACAGAAGCCTCCCCCGCACGCTCTGTAGGCTTCTGACCCACCCCAGGCCCCAACAGAAGCCTCCCCCGCACGCTCTGCAGGCTTCTCAGCCACCCCAGGCCGCAGCAGAAGCCTCTCCCGCACGCTCTGCAGGCTTCTCAGCCACCCCAGGCCGCACCAGAAGCCTCTCCCGCACGCTCTGCAGGCTTCCGACCCACCCCAGGCCGCACCAGAAGCCTCCCCCGCACGCTCTGCAGGCTTCTCCGCCACCACAGGCCGCACCAGAGGATCTTTTGCACCTCTCTGGACGCCACCCAGAGACTCCAGGCCGCACCAGAGGCCCCCCCCCCCCAACCATTTACAGGCTGCAGTGCCAGCCTAGGCCCCGCTGGCAGCCTCCCTTGTCTGCTTTGGAAGGCCTCCCATCCACTCCAGACCTGCCTGGAGGCCTCCCTCGACTGCTCCCGGGGCCCTCGAAGCCACCCTAGGCCTTTCTGGAGGACCTGCTCGACCGCTCGGGCGGCTTCTGACGCACCCTCGGCCATCCGGCGCCCAGCAGCTCCCAGGGCCAGGCACCGGCCTCCCCCTCCGGCCGCCCCTGGGGCCGGGGGTGGCTCGGACTCGGCGCCCCCAACGTGTCGTCCCGTCCCCCCCCCGCCCCGCACCGCCGAACATTCGCTGCAGCCGAGGGCTTGCCGCTCGACGCCTACCCCACCCGCCCAGCCCCCCGCTGCGGCCCGGCGCTGCCCCGGCCGCTGCGCCCCGCCTCTCATCGCTCCCCCCACCCGGCAACCGGCCGCCGGGCACGGCAAGTCCCAGGGCAGGGAACAGGTGCTGCCGGGACCCCCGTGCTGGCTGCCGGCTTCCCGGGGCTGCCCCGGGCACGGACAGGTCGCCCCCCCCGCCCCGGCGAATGTTCACCGAACCGGCTGCCGGCTGCCTTCGAGCACCCCCCGCCCCCCGCCACTATCGTCCCCCCCCGCCCCCCCTCCGCCTCCGCTGCCGCTTCTCCCCGCACCGCCTCCACTGCCTCCCCCCGCCGCCGGCGAACGAGTCGCCGGATCCGTAGGGTGCCGGGAGCCCGAACGGCGAGCGGCTCCGGCTGCTGCCGGGGCCGCGGGGCTTCGAGCCGCTCCGGCCGCGGCCGGGACCCCGTGCCGGAAGCCGGCATCCCGGGACGGCCCCGGGACGGCCCCGGTCGCCGGCCGGGTGACGTTCAGCGAAGCGGCTGCCGCCAGTCTTTGGGCCTCCCCCGTGCCGGGGCCGCGGGGCTTCGAGCCGGTCCGGCCGCGGCCGGGATCCCGGGCCGGACGATGGCTTCCCGGGCCGGTCCCGGTCGCCTCCCGGGTGACGTTCACCGAAGCGGCTGCCAGCTGTCTTCGAGCCCCCCCCCCCCCTCCGCCTCCGCTGCCGCTTCTCCCCGCACCCCCCTCCACTGCCTCCCCCCGCCGCCGGCGAACGAGTCGCCGGATCTGTAGGGTGCCGGGAGCCCGAACGGCGAGCGGCTCCGGCTGCTGCCGGGGCCGCGGGGATTCGAGCCGCTCCGGCCGCGGCCGGGACCCCGTGCCGGAAGCCGGCATCCCCGGACAGCCCCGGGACGGCCCCGGTCGCCGGCCGGGTGACGTTCACCGAAGCGGCTGCCGGCTGTCTTCGAGCCCCCCCCCCCCTCCGCCTCCGCTGCCGCTTCTGCCCGCACCCCCTCCACTGCCTCCCCCCGCCGCCGGCGAACGAGTCGGCGGATCCGTAGGGTGCCGGGAGCCCGAACGGCGAGCGGCTCCGGCTGCTGCCGGGACCGCGGGGATTCGAGCCGCTCCGGCCGCGGCCGGGACCCCGTGCCGGAAGCCGGCATCCCGGGACGGCCCCGGGACGGCCCCGGTCGCCGGCCGGGTGACGTTCAGCGAAGCGGCTGCCGCCAGTCTTTGGGCCTCCCCCGTGCCGGGGCCGCGGGGCTTCGAGCCGGTCCGGCCGCGGCCGGGATCCCGGGCCGGACGATGGCTTCCCGGGCCGGTCCCGGTCGCCTCCCGGGTGACGTTCACCGAAGCGGCTGCCGGCTGTCTTCGAGCCCCCCCCCCCCCTCCGCCTCCGCTGCCCGCTTCTGCCCGCACCCCCTCCACTGCCTCCCCCCGCCGCCGGCGAACGAGTCGCCGGATCTGTAGGGTGCCGGGAGCCCGAACGGCGAGCGGCTCCGGCTGCTGCCGGGACCCGCGGGGATTCGAGCCGCTCCGGCCGCGGCCGGGACCCCCGTGCCGGAAGCCGGCATCCCCGGACAGCCCCGGGACGGCCCCGGTCGCCTGCCGGGTGACGTTCACCGAAGCGGCTGCCGGCTGTCTTCGAGCCCCCCCCCCCCTCCGCCTCCGCTGCCGCTTCTGCCCGCACCCCCTCCACTGCCTCCCCCCGCCGCCGGCGAACGAGTCGGCGGATCCGTAGGGTGCCGGGAGCCCGAACGGCGAGCGGCTCCGGCTGCTGCCGGGACCGCGGGGATTCGAGCCGCTCCGGCCGCGGCCGGGACCCCGTGCCGGAAGCCGGCATCCCGGGACGGCCCCGGGACGGCCCCGGTCGCCGGCCGGGTGACGTTCAGCGAAGCGGCTGCCGCCAGTCTTTGGGCCTCCCCCGTGCCGGGGCCGCGGGGCTTCGAGCCGGTCCGGCCGCGGCCGGGATCCGGGGCCGGACGATGGCTTCCCGGGCCGGTCCCGGTCGCCTCCCGGGTGACGTTCACCGAAGCGGCTGACGGCTGTCTCCGAGCCCCCCCCCCCCCCCTCCGCCTCCGCTGCCGCTTCTGCCCGCACCCCCTCCACTGCCTCCCCCCGCCGCCCGCGAACGAGTCGCCGGATCTGTAGGGTGCCGGGAGCCCGAACGGCGAGCGGCTCCGGCTGCTGCCGGGACCGCGGGGATTCGAGCCGCTCCGGCCGCGGCCGGGACCCCGTGCCGGAAGCCGGCATCCCCGGACAGCCCCGGGACGGCCCCGGTCGCCGGCCGGGTGACGTTCACCGAAGCGGCTGCCGGCTGTCTTCGAGCCCCCCCCCCTCCGCCTCCGCTGCCGCTTCTGCCCGCACCCCCTCCACTGCCTCCCCCCGCCGCCGGCGAACGAGTCGCCGGATCCGTAGGGTGCCGGGAGCCCGAACGGCGAGCGGCTCCGGCTGCTGCCGGGACCGCGGGGATTCGAGCCGCTCCGGCCGCGGCCGGGACCCCCGTGGCGGAAGCCAGCATCCCGGGACGGCCCCGGGACGGCCCCGATCGCCTCCTGGGTGACGTTCACCGAAGCGGCTGCCGGCTGTCTTCGAGCCCCCCCCCCCCTCCGCCTCCGCTGCCGCTTCTCCCCGCACCCCCTCCACTGCCTCCCCCCGCCGCCGGCGAACGAGTCGGCGGATCCATACCGTCCCGAGAGCCCGAGGCGGCGGCACCCAGTGCGGGTCCGGCCGAGGCCGGGAACCCGTGCCTGTCGCAGGCTTCCCGGGACGGCCCCGGAACGGCCCCGGTCGCCGGCCGGGTGACGTTCAGCGAAGCGGCTGCCGCCAGTCTTTGGGCCTCCCCCGTGCCGGGGCCGCGGGGCTTCGAGTCGGTCCGGCCGCGGCTGGGACCCCGTGCCTGTCGCAGGCTTCCCGGGACGGCCCCGGAACGGCCGCGGTCGCCGGCCGGGTGACGTTCACCGAGGCGACTGCCGGCTGTCTTCGAGCCCCCACCCCTGCCGTGGCCGCGGGGATTCGCCCCGGTCCGGCAGCTGACGGTTCCCTGTGTCGGACGCCGGCTTCCCGGGACTGCCCCGGGACAGCCCCGGTCGCCTCCCGGGTGACGTTCACCGAAGCTGCTGCCGCCTGTCTTTGTCCCCCCCCCCCCGTGCTCTCCCTCAGGCGGGAGGTAGACGTGCTCTCCCTGGGCGAGTAGACGTGCTCTCCCTGGGCGAGTAGACGTGCTCTCCCTCGGCGAGTAGACGTGCTCTCCCTCGGCGAGTAGACGTGCTCTCCCTCGGCGAGTAGACGTGCTCTCCCTCGGCGAGTAGACGTGCTCTCCCTGGGCGAGTAGACGTGCTCTCCCTCGGCGAGTAGACGTGCTCTCCCTCGGCGAGTAGACGTGCTCTCCCTGGGCGAGTAGACGTGCTCTCCCTGGGCGAGTAGACGTGCTCTCCCTGGGCGAGTAGACGTGCTCTCCCTGGGCGAGTAGACGTGCTCTCCCTGGGCGAGTAGACGTGCTCTCCCTGGGCGAGTAGACGTGCTCTCCCTGGGCGAGTAGACGTGCTCTCCCTCGGCGAGTAGACGTGCTCTCCCTCGGCGAGTAGACGTGCTCTCCCTCGGCGAGTAGACGTGCTCTCCCTGGGCGAGTAGACGTGCTCTCCCTGGGCGAGTAGACGTGCTCTCCCTCGGCGAGTAGACGTGCTCTCCGCGGAGATCGCGCTTGTCGCCAAGGGGTCGCTGTTGCGCTCTGCCTCCGCCTACGTCATCGTACAAGCCGGCGTGATTTCTGCGACCTGCCGCTGGGCGGAGGTCGGCTGGTTGTGCGCTCGCGGAGCTGACGGCCCTCC
This sequence comes from Melanerpes formicivorus, assembly GCF_026170545.1. Lineage (NCBI taxonomy): Eukaryota > Metazoa > Chordata > Aves > Piciformes > Picidae > Melanerpes > Melanerpes formicivorus. The sequence continues at coordinate 131,457 of NW_027142844.1, forward strand.
AGTTCCGTATATGAGGGAACAAGCGACGCCGAGCACTCCCAGGGCAGCGCTGCCGAGCGGCTGCTCCAAGCCACCCGCCAGGCGGCTGGGCAGGGGTCCGTCTGGCTTCTCGGTGGCTTTCGCCCGGGTCAGAGAGGGGACCCGCGGGGCCGAACAAAGGCGCGGCGGTTTGGAGCGGCCGCTGGCGCACCCTCAGCGGTGTTGGATGGGTTTCGCTCGTCCGTGAGCCGGAGCCCAGCCCGGGCTCGGCAACGAAAGCGGGGAAAAGAAAAAAAGTTGACGAGTGGCTGGCGCCGGCCACTGCCGAAGTGTGGAACCCCCGAAGCGACGTTTGCCCGGTGGGGCACGGGGGCAGAGAAAGCCGGGGAGACGTGGTGCCGGCGTCGGTCCCACCAAGAATGGAAAGCAAGCCCGTCCAGGCACGGCGAGAGAGAGCCCGGTAAGGGGCAGAGAGAGTTCCCAGCACTGGACCCTCTTCACGGGGGTTCCCCCCCATGACCAAAGCCGCAGCCCGCGGGGGCACGGCATCGAAGGGAAAAGCCAGCGGCGGTGACTGGCCACTCGTATGCTATGGAGCCCGGCATGGGGGGAGGAGGGCAAGCCGGTGCCCCAGCACGGCTTCCTCCTGGCTCCAGAGGGGCGCCCCGTGATGGAGATGTAACTCGGTGCAGCTTGAGGGAAAATGCAAGCCCACATTTCGGGGAGGCAGAGGTGCCCTGTGAGCCGGTGCGGCCCGGTGCAGCTTGCCCCCCCCCCCATCTCTGGAGGGCGCCCCGTTTGCTCCTCCGGCGTGTTGCCCGCACGCCGAGCCCCGTGCCTGCTGGCTGCTCCCGAGGGCGGTGGCGGGTGCGCGTGGCTGTGTCTGTCCCAGAAGAGCGAGGCCGTGGGGCCTCCGCTGGCTTCCTTTCCTTCTGTCCTTGTTGATCGATGAGGCCTTTCGGGTCGCGTCGGAAAGGGCCCCCGGCCGGCAGGGCAAGGGCGGTCTTCCTTTCCACTTCGCTTCCCGTCGCGTGTGAGGTGTCGTCCTCGTTCCCCCAGCCCCGA
>NW_027142845.1:0-136220 GCF_026170545.1 Melanerpes formicivorus
AAGTTCTAAGGATCATTTTGACTGCCTCCAGAAGTTAGATCAGATGGCAAATTGGATTTGGTGCTAGGTCTTTCCCTTTAGGTTTTACCCCAACAATGTTTTCATTAGTTTCGCTCACTCTCGAAATCAAGCATTTTACAGCAGGTTGGAGCAGCCTGTATCTCAGCACAGGAATAAGGTAGGGAAGAATTCTAAGGATCATTTTGACTGCCTCCAGAAGTTAGATCAGATGGCAAATTGGATTTGGTGCTAGGTCTTTCCCTTTAGGTTTTACCCCAACAATGTTTTCATTAGTTTCGCTCACTCTCGAAATCAAGCATTTTACAGCAGGTTGGAGCAGCCTGTATCTCAGCACAGGAATAAGGTAGGGAAGAATTCTAAGGATCATTTTGACTGCCTCCAGAAGTTAGATCAGATGGCAAATTGGATTTGGTGCTAGGTCTTTCCCTTTAGGTTTTACCCCAACAATGTTTTCATTAGTTTCGCTCACTCTCGAAATCAAGCATTTTACAGCAGGTTGGAGCAGCCTGTATCTCAGCACAGGAATAAGGTAGGGAAGAATTCTAAGGCTCATTTTGACTGCCTCCAGAAGTTAGATCAGATGGCAAATTGGAATTTGGTGCTAGGTCTTTCCCTTTAGGTTTTACCCCAACAATGTTTTCATTAGTTTCGCTCACTCTCGAAATCATGCATTTTACGAGCAGGTTGGAGCAGCCTGTATCTCAGCACAGGAATAAGGTAGGGAAGAATTCAAATACTCATTTTGACTGCCTCCAGAAGTTAGATCAGATGGCAAATTGGATTTGGTGCTAGGTCTTTCCCTTTAGGTTTTACCCCAACAATGTTTTCATTAGTTTCGCTCACTCTCGAAATCAAGCATTTTACAGCAGGTTGGAGCAGCCTGTATCTCAGCACAGGAATAAGGTAGGGAAGAATTCTAAGGCTCATTTTGACTGCCTCCAGAAGTTAGATCAGATGGCAAATTGGATTTGGTGCTAGGTCTTTCCCTTTAGGTTTTACCCCAACAATGGTTTTTCATTAGTTTCGCTCACTCTCGAAATCAAGCATTTTACAGCAGGTTGGAGCAGCCTGTATCTCAGCACAGGAATAAGGTAGGGAAGAATTCTAAGGCTCATTTTGACTGCCTCCAGAAGTTAGATCAGATGGCAAATTGGATTTGGTGCTAGGTCTTTCCCTTTAGGTTTTACCCCCAACAATGTTTTCATTAGTTTCGCTCACTCTCGAAATCAAGCATTTTACAGCAGGTTGGAGCAGCCTGTATCTCAGCACAGGAATAAGGTAGGGAAGAATTCTAAGGATCATTTTGACTGCCTCCAGAAGTTAGATCAGATGGCAAATTGGATTTGGTGCTAGGTCTTTCCCTTTAGGTTTTACCCCAACAATGTTTTCATTAGTTTCGCTCACTCTCGAAATCAAGCATTTTACAGCAGGTTGGAGCAGCCTGTATCTCAGCACAGGAATAAGGTAGGGAAGAATTCAAATACTCATTTTGACTGCCTCCAGAAGTTAGATCAGATGGCAAATTGGATTTGGTGCTAGGTCTTTCCCTTTAGGTTTTACCCCAACAATGTTTTCATTAGTTTCGCTCACTCTCGAAATCAAGCATTTTACAGCAGGTTGGAGCAGCCTGTATCTCAGCACAGGAATAAGGTAGGGAAGAATTCTAAGGCTCATTTTGACTGCCTCCAGAAGTTAGATCAGATGGCAAATTGGATTTGGTGCTAGGTCTTTCCCTTTAGGTTTTACCCCAACAATGTTTTCATTAGTTTCGCTCACTCTCGAAATCAAGCATTTTACAGCAGGTTGGAGCAGCCTGTATCTCAGCACAGGAATAAGGTAGGGAAGAATTCTAAGGATCATTTTGACTGCCTCCAGAAGTTAGATCAGATGGCAAATTGGATTTGGTGCTAGGTCTTTCCCTTTAGGTTTTACCCCAACAATGTTTTCATTAGTTTCGCTCACTCTCGAAATCAAGCATTTTACAGCAGGTTGGAGCAGCCTGTATCACAGCACAGGAATAAGGTAGGGAAGAATTCTAAGGATCATTTTGACTGCCTCCAGAAGTTAGAGCAGATGGCAAATTGGATTTGGTGCTAGGTCTTTCCCTTTAGGTTTTACCCCAACAATGTTTTCATTAGTTTCGCTCACTCTCGAAATCAAGCATTTTACAGCAGGTTGGAGCAGCCTGTATCTCAGCACAGGAATAAGGTAGGGAAGAATTCAAATACTCATTTTGACTGCCTCCAGAAGTTAGATCAGATGGCCAATTGGATTTGGTGCTAGGTCTTTCCCTTTAGGTTTTACCCCAACAATGTTTTCATTAGTTTCGCTCACTCTCGAAATCAAGCATTTTACAGCAGGTTGGAGCAGCCTGTATCTCAGCACAGGAATAAGGTAGGGAAGAATTCAAATACTCATTTTGACTGCCTCCAGAAGTTAGATCAGATGGCCAATGGAATTTGGCGCTAGGTCTTTCCCTTTAGGTTTTACCCCAACAATGTTTTCATTAGTTTCGCTCACTCTCGAAATCAAGCATTTTACAGCAGGTTGGAGCAGCCTGTATCTCAGCACAGGAATAAGGTAGGGAAGAATTCTAAGGATCATTTTTGACTGCCTCCAGAAGTTAGATCAGATGGCAAATTGGATTTGGTGCTAGGTCTTTCCCTTTAGGTTTTACCCCAACAATGTTTTCATTAGTTTCGCTCACTCTCGAAATCAAGCATTTTACAGCAGGTTGGAGCAGCCTGTATCTCAGCACAGGAATAAGGTAGGGAAGAATTCTAAGGATCATTTTGACTGCCTCCAGAAGTTAGATCAGATGGCCAATGGAATTTGGTGCTAGGTCTTTCCCTTTAGGTTTTACCCCAACAATGTTTTCATTAGTTTCGCTCACTCTCGAAATCAAGCATTTTACAGCAGGTTGGAGCAGCCTGTATCTCAGCACAGGAATAAGGTAGGGAAGAATTCTAAGGATCATTTTGACTGCCTCCAGAAGTTAGATCAGATGGCCAATTGGATTTGGTGCTAGGTCTTTCCCTTTAGGTTTTACCCCAACAATGTTTTCATTAGTTTCGCTCACTCTCGAAATCAAGCATTTTACAGCAGGTTGGAGCAGCCTGTATCTCAGCACAGGAATAAGGTAGGGAAGAATTCTAAGGATCATTTTGACTGCCTCCAGAAGTTAGATCAGATGGCAAATTGGATTTGGTGCTAGGTCTTTCCCTTTAGGTTTTACCCCAACAATGTTTTCATTAGTTTCGCTCACTCTCGAAATCAAGCATTTTACAGCAGGTTGGAGCAGCCTGTATCTCAGCACAGGAATAAGGTAGGGAAGAATTCTAAGGCTCATTTTGACTGCCTCCAGAAGTTAGATCAGATGGCAAATTGGATTTGGTGCTAGGTCTTTCCCTTTAGGTTTTACCCCAACAATGTTTTCATTAGTTTCGCTCACTCTCGAAATCAAGCATTTTACAGCAGGTTGGAGCAGCCTGTATCTCAGCACAGGAATAAGGTAGGGAAGAATTCTAAGGATCATTTTGACTGCCTCCAGAAGTTAGATCAGATGGCAAATTGGATTTGGTGCTAGGTCTTTCCCTTTAGGTTTTACCCCAACAATGTTTTCATTAGTTTCGCTCACTCTCGAAATCAAGCATTTTACAGCAGGTTGGAGCAGCCTGTATCTCAGCACAGGAATAAGGTAGGGAAGAATTCAAATACTCATTTTGACTGCCTCCAGAAGTTAGATCAGATGGCAAATTGGATTTGGTGCTAGGTCTTTCCCTTTAGGTTTTACCCCAACAATGTTTTCATTAGTTTCGCTCACTCTCGAAATCAAGCATTTTACAGCAGGATGGAGCAGCCTGTATCTCAGCACAGGAATAAGGTAGGGAAGAATTCTAAGGCTCATTTTGACTGCCTCCAGAAGTTAGATCAGATGGCCAATGGAATTTGGCGCTAGGTCTTTCCCTTTAGGTTTTACCCCAACAATGTTTTCATTAGTTTCGCTCACTCTCGAAATCAAGCATTTTACAGCAGGTTGGAGCAGCCTGTATCTCAGCACAGGAATAAGGTAGGGAAGAATTCAAATACTCATTTTGACTGCCTCCAGAAGTTAGATCAGATGGCCAATTGGATTTGGTGCTAGGTCTTTCCCTTTAGGTTTTACCCCAACAATGTTTTCATTAGTTTCGCTCACTCTCGAAATCAAGCATTTTACAGCAGGTTGGAGCAGCCTGTATCTCAGCACAGGAATAAGGTAGGGAAGAATTCAAATACTCATTTTGACTGCCTCCAGAAGTTAGATCAGATGGCAAATTGGATTTGGTGCTAGGTCTTTCCCTTTAGGTTTTACCCCAACAATGTTTTCATTAGTTTCGCTCACTCTCGAAATCAAGCATTTTACAGCAGGTTGGAGCAGCCTGTATCTCAGCACAGGAATAAGGTAGGGAAGAATTCTAAGGATCATTTTGACTGCCTCCAGAAGTTAGATCAGATGGCAAATTGGATTTGGTGCTAGGTCTTTCCCTTTAGGTTTTACCCCAACAATGTTTTCATTAGTTTCGCTCACTCTCGAAATCAAGCATTTTACAGCAGGTTGGAGCAGCCTGTATCTCAGCACAGGAATAAGGTAGGGAAGAATTCTAAGGATCATTTTGACTGCCTCCAGAAGTTAGATCAGATGGCCAATGCAATTTGGTGCTAGGTCTTTCCCTTTAATTTTTACCCCAACAATGTTTTCATTAGTTTCACTCACTGTTGAAATCAAGCATTTTACAGCAGGGTGGGGCAGCCTGTACTCAGCAGAGGAAAGATGTAGGGAAGAATTCAAATACTCATTTTGATTGCCTCCAGAAGTTAGATCAGATGGCCAATGCAATTTGGTGCTAGGCCTTCCCCCTTAGGTTTTACCCCAACAAAGTTTACATTAGTTTTGATCACTCTCGAAATCAAGCATTTTACAGCAGGGTGAAGCACCCTGTATCTCTGCACAGGAATAAGGTAGGGAAGAATTCAAATACTCATTTTGACTGCCTCCAGAAGTTAGATCAGATGGCCAATGCAATTTGGTGCTAGGTCTTTCCCTTTAGGTTTTACCCCAACAATGTTTTCATTAGTTTCGCTCACTCTCGAAATCAAGCATTTTACAGCAGGTTGGAGCAGCCTGTATCTCAGCACAGGAATAAGGTAGGGAAGAATTCAAATACTCATTTTGACTGCCTCCAGAAGTTAGATCAGACGGCCAATGGTATTTGGGGCTAGGCCTTTCCCTTTAGGTTTTACCCAAACAATGTTTTCATTAGTTTCGATCACTCTCGAAATCAAGCATTTTCCAGCACGTTGGAGCACCCTGTATCTCAGCAGAGGAATAAGGTAGGGAAGAATTCTAAGCATCATTTTGACTGCCTCCAGAAGTTAGATCAGAAGGCCAATGCAATTTGGTGCTAGGCCTTTCCCTTTAGGTTTTACCACAACAATGTTTACATTAGATTCGATCACTCTCGAAATCAAGCATTTTCCAGCAGGGTGAAGCACCCTGTATCTCAGCAGTGGAATAAGGTAGGGAAGAATTCAAATACTCATTTTGACTGCCTCCAGAAGTTAGATCAGATGGCCAATGGTATTTGGTGGCAGGTCTTTCCCTTTAGGTTTTACAACACAATGTTTTCATTAGTTTCGCTCACTCTCGAAATCAAGCATTTTACAGCAGGTTGGAGCAGCCTGTATCTCAGCACAGGAATAAGGTAGGGAAGAATTCAAATACTCATTTTGACTGCCTCCAGAAGTTAGATCAGATGGCCAATGCAATTTGGTGCTAGGCCTTTCCCTTTAGGTTTTACCCCAACAATGTTTTCATTAGTTTCGCTCACTCTCGAAATCAAGCATTTTACAGCAGGTTGGAGCAGCCTGTATCTCAGCAGAGGAAAGAGGTAGGGAAGAATTAAAATACTCATTTTGACTGCCTCCAGAAGTTAGATCAGATGGCCAATGCAATTTGGTGCTAGGCCTTTCCCTTTAGGTTTTACCCCAACAATGTTTTCATTAGTTTTGCTCACTCTCGAAATCAAGCATTTTCCAGCAGGGTGAAACACCCTGTATCTCAGCAGAGGAATAAGGTAGGGAAGAATTCTAAGCATCATTTTGACTGCCTCCAGAAGTTAGATCAGATGGCTAATGCAATTTGGTGCTAGGCCTTTCCCTTTAGGTTTTACCCCCATAGTATTTTTATTAGTTTCGATCACTCTCGAAATCAAGCATTTTACAGCAGGGTGGAGTACCCTCTATCTCAGGAGAGGAAAGAGGTAGGGAAGAATTCAAATACTCATTTTGACTGACTCCAGAAGTTAGATCAGATGGCCAGTGCAATTTGGTGCTAGGCCTTTCCCTTTAGGTTTTACCCCAACAATGTTTTCATTAGTTTCGCTCACTCTCGAAATCAAGCATTTTACAGCAGGTTGGAGCAGCCTGTATCTCAGCACAGGAATAAGGTAGGGAAGAATTCTAAGGATCATTTTGACTGCCTCCAGAAGTTAGATCAGATGGCAAATTGGATTTGGTGCTAGGTCTTTCCCTTTAGGTTTTACCCCAACAATGTTTTCATTAGTTTCGCTCACTCTCGAAATCAAGCATTTTACAGCAGGTTGGAGCAGCCTGTATCTCAGCACAGGAATAAGGTAGGGAAGAATTCTAAGGATCATTTTGACTGCCTCCAGAAGTTAGATCAGATGGCAAATTGGATTTGGTGCTAGGTCTTTCCCTTTAGGTTTTACCCCAACAATGTTTTCATTAGTTTCGCTCACTCTCGAAATCAAGCATTTTACAGCAGGTTGGAGCAGCCTGTATCTCAGCACAGGAATAAGGTAGGGAAGAATTCAAATACTCATTTTGACTGCCTCCAGAAGTTAGATCAGATGGCAAATTGGATTTGGTGCTAGGTCTTTCCCTTTAGGTTTTACCCCAACAATGTTTTCATTAGTTTCGCTCACTCTCGAAATCAAGCATTTTACAGCAGGTTGGAGCAGCCTGTATCTCAGCACAGGAATAAGGTAGGGAAGAATTCTAAGGCTCATTTTGACTGCCTCCAGAAGTTAGATCAGATGGCAAATTGGATTTGGTGCTAGGTCTTTCCCTTTAGGTTTTACCCCAACAATGTTTTCATTAGTTTCGCTCACTCTCGAAATCAAGCATTTTACAGCAGGTTGGAGCAGCCTGTATCTCAGCACAGGAATAAGGTAGGGAAGAATTCTAAGGATCATTTTGACTGCCTCCAGAAGTTAGATCAGATGGCAAATTGGATTTGGTGCTAGGTCTTTCCCTTTAGGTTTTACCCCAACAATGTTTTCATTAGTTTCGCTCACTCTCGAAATCAAGCATTTTACAGCAGGTTGGAGCAGCCTGTATCACAGCACAGGAATAAGGTAGGGAAGAATTCTAAGGATCATTTTGACTGCCTCCAGAAGTTAGAGCAGATGGCAAATTGGATTTGGTGCTAGGTCTTTCCCTTTAGGTTTTACCCCAACAATGTTTTCATTAGTTTCGCTCACTCTCGAAATCAAGCATTTTACAGCAGGTTGGAGCAGCCTGTATCTCAGCACAGGAATAAGGTAGGGAAGAATTCAAATACTCATTTTGACTGCCTCCAGAAGTTAGATCAGATGGCCAATTGGATTTGGTGCTAGGTCTTTCCCTTTAGGTTTTACCCCAACAATGTTTTCATTAGTTTCGCTCACTCTCGAAATCAAGCATTTTACAGCAGGTTGGAGCAGCCTGTATCTCAGCACAGGAATAAGGTAGGGAAGAATTCAAATACTCATTTTGACTGCCTCCAGAAGTTAGATCAGATGGCCAATGGAATTTGGCGCTAGGTCTTTCCCTTTAGGTTTTACCCCAACAATGTTTTCATTAGTTTCGCTCACTCTCGAAATCAAGCATTTTACAGCAGGTTGGAGCACCCTGTATCTCAGCACAGGAATAAGGTAGGGAAGAATTCTAAGGATCATTTCGACTGCCTCCAGAAGTTAGATCAGATGGCAAATTGGATTTGGTGCTGGGTCTTTCCCTTTAGGTTTTACCCCAACAATGTTTTCATTAGTTTCGCTCACTCTCGAAATCAAGCATTTTACAGCAGGTTGGAGCAGCCTGTATCTCAGCACAGGAATAAGGTAGGGAAGAATTCTAAGGATCATTTTGACTGCCTCCAGAAGTTAGATCAGATGGCAAATTGGATTTGGTGCTAGGTCTTTCCCTTTAGGTTTTACCCCAACAATGTTTTCATTAGTTTCGCTCACTCTCGAAATCAAGCATTTTACAGCAGGTTGGAGCAGCCTGTATCTCAGCACAGGAATAAGGTAGGGAAGAATTCAAATACTCATTTTGACTGCCTCCAGAAGTTAGATCAGATGGCCAATGGAATTTGGTGCTAGGTCTTTCCCTTTAGGTTTTACCCCAACAATGTTTTCATTAGTTTCGCTCACTCTCGAAATCAAGCATTTTACAGCAGGTTGGAGCAGCCTGTATCTCAGCACAGGAATAAGGTAGGGAAGAATTCTAAGGATCATTTTGACTGCCTCCAGAAGTTAGATCAGATGGCAAATTGGATTTGGTGCTAGGTCTTTCCCTTTAGGTTTTACCCCAACAATGTTTTCATTAGTTTCGCTCACTCTCGAAATCAAGCATTTTACAGCAGGTTGGAGCAGCCTGTATCTCAGCAGTGGAATAAGGTAGGGAAGAATTCAAATACTCATTTTGACTGCCTCCAGAAGTTAGATCAGATGGCCAATGGTATTTGGTGGCAGGTCTTTCCCTTTAGGTTTTACAACACAATGTTTTCATTAGTTTCGCTCACTCTCGAAATCAAGCATTTTACAGCAGGTTGGAGCACCCTGTATCTCAGCACAGGAATAAGGTAGGGAAGAATTCAAATACTCATTTTGACTGCCTCCAGAAGTTAGATCAGATGGCCAATGCAATTTGGTGCTAGGCCTTTCCCTTTAGGTTTTACCCCAACAATGTTTTCATTAGTTTCGCTCACTCTCGAAATCAAGCATTTTACAGCAGGTTGGAGCAGCCTGTATCTCAGCAGAGGAAAGAGGTAGGGAAGAATTAAAATACTCATTTTGACTGCCTCCAGAAGTTAGATCAGATGGCCAATGCAATTTGGTGCTAGGCCTTTCCCTTTAGGTTTTACCCCAACAATGTTTTCATTAGTTTTGCTCACTCTCGAAATCAAGCATTTTCCAGCAGGGTGAAACACCCTGTATCTCAGCAGAGGAATAAGGTAGGGAAGAATTCTAAGCATCATTTTGACTGCCTCCAGAAGTTAGATCAGATGGCTAATGCAATTTGGTGCTAGGCCTTTCCCTTTAGGTTTTACCCCCATAGTATTTTTATTAGTTTCGATCACTCTCGAAATCAAGCATTTTACAGCAGGGTGGAGTACCCTCTATCTCAGGAGAGGAAAGAGGTAGGGAAGAATTCAAATACTCATTTTGACTGACTCCAGAAGTTAGATCAGATGGCCAGTGCAATTTGGTGCTAGGCCTTTCCCTTTAGGTTTTACCCCAACAATGTTTTCATTAGTTTCGCTCACTCTCGAAATCAAGCATTTTACAGCAGGTTGGAGCAGCCTGTATCTCAGCACAGGAATAAGGTAGGGAAGAATTCTAAGGATCATTTTGACTGCCTCCAGAAGTTAGATCAGATGGCAAATTGGATTTGGTGCTAGGTCTTTCCCTTTAGGTTTTACCCCAACAATGTTTTCATTAGTTTCGCTCACTCTCGAAATCAAGCATTTTACAGCAGGTTGGAGCAGCCTGTATCTCAGCACAGGAATAAGGTAGGGAAGAATTCTAAGGATCATTTTGACTGCCTCCAGAAGTTAGATCAGATGGCAAATTGGATTTGGTGCTAGGTCTTTCCCTTTAGGTTTTACCCCAACAATGTTTTCATTAGTTTCGCTCACTCTCGAAATCAAGCATTTTACAGCAGGTTGGAGCAGCCTGTATCTCAGCACAGGAATAAGGTAGGGAAGAATTCAAATACTCATTTTGACTGCCTCCAGAAGTTAGATCAGATGGCAAATTGGATTTGGTGCTAGGTCTTTCCCTTTAGGTTTTACCCCAACAATGTTTTCATTAGTTTCGCTCACTCTCGAAATCAAGCATTTTACAGCAGGTTGGAGCAGCCTGTATCTCAGCACAGGAATAAGGTAGGGAAGAATTCTAAGGCTCATTTTGACTGCCTCCAGAAGTTAGATCAGATGGCAAATTGGATTTGGTGCTAGGTCTTTCCCTTTAGGTTTTACCCCAACAATGTTTTCATTAGTTTCGCTCACTCTCGAAATCAAGCATTTTACAGCAGGTTGGAGCAGCCTGTATCTCAGCACAGGAATAAGGTAGGGAAGAATTCTAAGGATCATTTTGACTGCCTCCAGAAGTTAGATCAGATGGCAAATTGGATTTGGTGCTAGGTCTTTCCCTTTAGGTTTTACCCCAACAATGTTTTCATTAGTTTCGCTCACTCTCGAAATCAAGCATTTTACAGCAGGTTGGAGCAGCCTGTATCACAGCACAGGAATAAGGTAGGGAAGAATTCTAAGGATCATTTTGACTGCCTCCAGAAGTTAGAGCAGATGGCAAATTGGATTTGGTGCTAGGTCTTTCCCTTTAGGTTTTACCCCAACAATGTTTTCATTAGTTTCGCTCACTCTCGAAATCAAGCATTTTACAGCAGGTTGGAGCAGCCTGTATCTCAGCACAGGAATAAGGTAGGGAAGAATTCAAATACTCATTTTGACTGCCTCCAGAAGTTAGATCAGATGGCCAATTGGATTTGGTGCTAGGTCTTTCCCTTTAGGTTTTACCCCAACAATGTTTTCATTAGTTTCGCTCACTCTCGAAATCAAGCATTTTACAGCAGGTTGGAGCAGCCTGTATCTCAGCACAGGAATAAGGTAGGGAAGAATTCAAATACTCATTTTGACTGCCTCCAGAAGTTAGATCAGATGGCCAATGGAATTTGGCGCTAGGTCTTTCCCTTTAGGTTTTACCCCAACAATGTTTTCATTAGTTTCGCTCACTCTCGAAATCAAGCATTTTACAGCAGGTTGGAGCACCCTGTATCTCAGCACAGGAATAAGGTAGGGAAGAATTCTAAGGATCATTTTGACTGCCTCCAGAAGTTAGATCAGATGGCAAATTGGATTTGGTGCTGGGTCTTTCCCTTTAGGTTTTACCCCAACAATGTTTTCATTAGTTTCGCTCACTCTCGAAATCAAGCATTTTACAGCAGGTTGGAGCAGCCTGTATCTCAGCACAGGAATAAGGTAGGGAAGAATTCTAAGGATCATTTTGACTGCCTCCAGAAGTTAGATCAGATGGCAAATTGGATTTGGTGCTAGGTCTTTCCCTTTAGGTTTTACCCCAACAATGTTTTCATTAGTTTCGCTCACTCTCGAAATCAAGCATTTTACAGCAGGTTGGAGCAGCCTGTATCTCAGCACAGGAATAAGGTAGGGAAGAATTCAAATACTCATTTTGACTGCCTCCAGAAGTTAGATCAGATGGCCAATGGAATTTGGTGCTAGGTCTTTCCCTTTAGGTTTTACCCCAACAATGTTTTCATTAGTTTCGCTCACTCTCGAAATCAAGCATTTTACAGCAGGTTGGAGCAGCCTGTATCTCAGCACAGGAATAAGGTAGGGAAGAATTCTAAGGCTCATTTTGACTGCCTCCAGAAGTTAGATCAGATGGCAAATTGGATTTGGTGCTAGGTCTTTCCCTTTAGGTTTTACCCCAACAATGTTTTCATTAGTTTCGCTCACTCTCGAAATCAAGCATTTTACAGCAGGTTGGAGCAGCCTGTATCTCAGCACAGGAATAAGGTAGGGAAGAATTCTAAGGATCATTTTGACTGCCTCCAGAAGTTAGATCAGATGGCAAATTGGATTTGGTGCTAGGTCTTTCCCTTTAGGTTTTACCCCAACAATGTTTTCATTAGTTTCGCTCACTCTCGAAATCAAGCATTTTACAGCAGGTTGGAGCAGCCTGTATCTCAGCACAGGAATAAGGTAGGGAAGAATTCAAATACTCATTTTGACTGCCTCCAGAAGTTAGATCAGATGGCAAATTGGATTTGGTGCTAGGTCTTTCCCTTTAGGTTTTACCCCAACAATGTTTTCATTAGTTTCGCTCACTCTCGAAATCAAGCATTTTACAGCAGGATGGAGCAGCCTGTATCTCAGCACAGGAATAAGGTAGGGAAGAATTCTAAGGCTCATTTTGACTGCCTCCAGAAGTTAGATCAGATGGCCAATGGAATTTGGCGCTAGGTCTTTCCCTTTAGGTTTTACCCCAACAATGTTTTCATTAGTTTCGCTCACTCTCGAAATCAAGCATTTTACAGCAGGTTGGAGCAGCCTGTATCTCAGCACAGGAATAAGGTAGGGAAGAATTCAAATACTCATTTTGACTGCCTCCAGAAGTTAGATCAGATGGCCAATTGGATTTGGTGCTAGGTCTTTCCCTTTAGGTTTTACCCCAACAATGTTTTCATTAGTTTCGCTCACTCTCGAAATCAAGCATTTTACAGCAGGTTGGAGCAGCCTGTATCTCAGCACAGGAATAAGGTAGGGAAGAATTCAAATACTCATTTTGACTGCCTCCAGAAGTTAGATCAGATGGCAAATTGGATTTGGTGCTAGGTCTTTCCCTTTAGGTTTTACCCCAACAATGTTTTCATTAGTTTCGCTCACTCTCGAAATCAAGCATTTTACAGCAGGTTGGAGCAGCCTGTATCTCAGCACAGGAATAAGGTAGGGAAGAATTCAAATACTCATTTTGACTGCCTCCAGAAGTTAGATCAGATGGCAAATTGGATTTGGTGCTAGGTCTTTCCCTTTAGGTTTTACCCCAACAATGTTTTCATTAGTTTCGCTCACTCTCGAAATCAAGCATTTTACAGCAGGTTGGAGCAGCCTGTATCTCAGCACAGGAATAAGGTAGGGAAGAATTCTAAGGATCATTTTGACTGCCTCCAGAAGTTAGATCAGATGGCAAATTGGATTTGGTGCTAGGTCTTTCCCTTTAGGTTTTACCCCAACAATGTTTTCATTAGTTTCGCTCACTCTCGAAATCAAGCATTTTACAGCAGGTTGGAGCAGCCTGTATCTCAGCACAGGAATAAGGTAGGGAAGAATTCAAATACTCATTTTGACTGCCTCCAGAAGTTAGATCAGATGGCAAATTGGATTTGGTGCTAGGTCTTTCCCTTTAGGTTTTACCCCAACAATGTTTTCATTAGTTTCGCTCACTCTCGAAATCAAGCATTTTACAGCAGGATGGAGCAGCCTGTATCTCAGCACAGGAATAAGGTAGGGAAGAATTCTAAGGCTCATTTTGACTGCCTCCAGAAGTTAGATCAGATGGCCAATGGAATTTGGCGCTAGGTCTTTCCCTTTAGGTTTTACCCCAACAATGTTTTCATTAGTTTCGCTCACTCTCGAAATCAAGCATTTTACAGCAGGTTGGAGCAGCCTGTATCTCAGCACAGGAATAAGGTAGGGAAGAATTCAAATACTCATTTTGACTGCCTCCAGAAGTTAGATCAGATGGCCAATTGGATTTGGTGCTAGGTCTTTCCCTTTAGGTTTTACCCCAACAATGTTTTCATTAGTTTCGCTCACTCTCGAAATCAAGCATTTTACAGCAGGTTGGAGCAGCCTGTATCTCAGCACAGGAATAAGGTAGGGAAGAATTCAAATACTCATTTTGACTGCCTCCAGAAGTTAGATCAGATGGCAAATTGGATTTGGTGCTAGGTCTTTCCCTTTAGGTTTTACCCCAACAATGTTTTCATTAGTTTCGCTCACTCTCGAAATCAAGCATTTTACAGCAGGTTGGAGCAGCCTGTATCTCAGCACAGGAATAAGGTAGGGAAGAATTCTAAGGATCATTTTGACTGCCTCCAGAAGTTAGAGCAGATGGCAAATTGGATTTGGTGCTAGGTCTTTCCCTTTAGGTTTTACCCCAACAATGTTTTCATTAGTTTCGCTCACTCTCGAAATCAAGCATTTTACAGCAGGTTGGAGCAGCCTGTATCTCAGCACAGGAATAAGGTAGGGAAGAATTCTAAGGATCATTTTGACTGCCTCCAGAAGTTAGATCAGATGGCCAATGCAATTTGGTGCTAGGTCTTTCCCTTTAATTTTTACCCCAACAATGTTTTCATTAGTTTCACTCACTGTTGAAATCAAGCATTTTACAGCAGGGTGGGGCAGCCTGTACTCAGCAGAGGAAAGATGTAGGGAAGAATTCAAATACTCATTTTGATTGCCTCCAGAAGTTAGATCAGATGGCCAATGCAATTTGGTGCTAGGCCTTTCCCCTTAGGTTTTACCCCAACAAAGTTTACATTAGTTTTGATCACTCTCGAAATCAAGCATTTTACAGCAGGGTGAAGCACCCTGTATCTCTGCACAGGAATAAGGTAGGGAAGAATTCAAATACTCATTTTGACTGCCTCCAGAAGTTAGATCAGATGGCCAATGCAATTTGGTGCTAGGCCTTTCCCTTTAGGTTTTACCCCAACAATGTTTTCATTAGTTTCGCTCACTCTCGAAATCAAGCATTTTACAGCAGGTTGGAGCAGCCTGTATCTCAGCACAGGAATAAGGTAGGGAAGAATTCAAATACTCATTTTGACTGCCTCCAGAAGTTAGATCAGATGGCCAATGGAATTTGGTGCTAGGTCTTTCCCTTTAGGTTTTACCCCAACAATGTTTTCATTAGTTTCGCTCACTCTCGAAATCAAGCATTTTACAGCAGGTTGGAGCAGCCTGTATCTCAGCACAGGAATAAGGTAGGGAAGAATTCTAAGGATCATTTTGACTGCCTCCAGAAGTTAGATCAGATGGCCAATTGGATTTGGTGCTAGGTCTTTCCCTTTAGGTTTTACCCCAACAATGTTTTCATTAGTTTCGCTCACTCTCGAAATCAAGCATTTTACAGCAGGTTGGAGCAGCCTGTATCTCAGCACAGGAATAAGGTAGGGAAGAATTCTAAGGATCATTTTGACTGCCTCCAGAAGTTAGATCAGATGGCAAATTGGATTTGGTGCTAGGTCTTTCCCTTTAGGTTTTACCCCAACAATGTTTTCATTAGTTTCGCTCACTCTCGAAATCAAGCATTTTACAGCAGGTTGGAGCAGCCTGTATCTCAGCACAGGAATAAGGTAGGGAAGAATTCTAAGGCTCATTTTGACTGCCTCCAGAAGTTAGATCAGATGGCAAATTGGATTTGGTGCTAGGTCTTTCCCTTTAGGTTTTACCCCAACAATGTTTTCATTAGTTTCGCTCACTCTCGAAATCAAGCATTTTACAGCAGGTTGGAGCAGCCTGTATCTCAGCACAGGAATAAGGTAGGGAAGAATTCTAAGGATCATTTTGACTGCCTCCAGAAGTTAGATCAGATGGCAAATTGGATTTGGTGCTAGGTCTTTCCCTTTAGGTTTTACCCCAACAATGTTTTCATTAGTTTCGCTCACTCTCGAAATCAAGCATTTTACAGCAGGTTGGAGCAGCCTGTATCTCAGCACAGGAATAAGGTAGGGAAGAATTCAAATACTCATTTTGACTGCCTCCAGAAGTTAGATCAGATGGCAAATTGGATTTGGTGCTAGGTCTTTCCCTTTAGGTTTTACCCCAACAATGTTTTCATTAGTTTCGCTCACTCTCGAAATCAAGCATTTTACAGCAGGATGGAGCAGCCTGTATCTCAGCACAGGAATAAGGTAGGGAAGAATTCTAAGGCTCATTTTGACTGCCTCCAGAAGTTAGATCAGATGGCCAATGGAATTTGGCGCTAGGTCTTTCCCTTTAGGTTTTACCCCAACAATGTTTTCATTAGTTTCGCTCACTCTCGAAATCAAGCATTTTACAGCAGGTTGGAGCAGCCTGTATCTCAGCACAGGAATAAGGTAGGGAAGAATTCAAATACTCATTTTGACTGCCTCCAGAAGTTAGATCAGATGGCCAATTGGATTTGGTGCTAGGTCTTTCCCTTTAGGTTTTACCCCAACAATGTTTTCATTAGTTTCGCTCACTCTCGAAATCAAGCATTTTACAGCAGGTTGGAGCAGCCTGTATCTCAGCACAGGAATAAGGTAGGGAAGAATTCAAATACTCATTTTGACTGCCTCCAGAAGTTAGATCAGATGGCAAATTGGATTTGGTGCTAGGTCTTTCCCTTTAGGTTTTACCCCAACAATGTTTTCATTAGTTTCGCTCACTCTCGAAATCAAGCATTTTACAGCAGGTTGGAGCAGCCTGTATCTCAGCACAGGAATAAGGTAGGGAAGAATTCTAAGGATCATTTTGACTGCCTCCAGAAGTTAGAGCAGATGGCAAATTGGATTTGGTGCTAGGTCTTTCCCTTTAGGTTTTACCCCAACAATGTTTTCATTAGTTTCGCTCACTCTCGAAATCAAGCATTTTACAGCAGGTTGGAGCAGCCTGTATCTCAGCACAGGAATAAGGTAGGGAAGAATTCTAAGGATCATTTTGACTGCCTCCAGAAGTTAGATCAGATGGCCAATGCAATTTGGTGCTAGGTCTTTCCCTTTAATTTTTACCCCAACAATGTTTTCATTAGTTTCACTCACTGTTGAAATCAAGCATTTTACAGCAGGGTGGGGCAGCCTGTACTCAGCAGAGGAAAGATGTAGGGAAGAATTCAAATACTCATTTTGATTGCCTCCAGAAGTTAGATCAGATGGCCAATGCAATTTGGTGCTAGGCCTTTCCCCTTAGGTTTTACCCCAACAAAGTTTACATTAGTTTTGATCACTCTCGAAATCAAGCATTTTACAGCAGGGTGAAGCACCCTGTATCTCTGCACAGGAATAAGGTAGGGAAGAATTCAAATACTCATTTTGACTGCCTCCAGAAGTTAGATCAGATGGCCAATGCAATTTGGTGCTAGGCCTTTCCCTTTAGGTTTTACCCCAACAATGTTTTCATTAGTTTCGCTCACTCTCGAAATCAAGCATTTTACAGCAGGTTGGAGCAGCCTGTATCTCAGCACAGGAATAAGGTAGGGAAGAATTCAAATACTCATTTTGACTGCCTCCAGAAGTTAGATCAGACGGCCAATGGTATTTGGGGCTAGGCCTTTCCCTTTAGGTTTTACCCAAACAATGTTTTCATTAGTTTCGCTCACTCTCGAAATCAAGCATTTTCCAGCACGTTGGAGCACCCTGTATCTCAGCAGAGGAATAAGGTAGGGAAGAATTCTAAGCATCATTTTGACTGCCTCCAGAAGTTAGATCAGAAGGCCAATGCAATTTGGTGCTAGGCCTTTCCCTTTAGGTTTTACCACAACAATGTTTACATTAGATTCGATCACTCTCGAAATCAAGCATTTTCCAGCAGGGTGAAGCACCCTGTATCTCAGCAGTGGAATAAGGTAGGGAAGAATTCAAATACTCATTTTGACTGCCTCCAGAAGTTAGATCAGATGGCCAATGGTATTTGGTGGCAGGTCTTTCCCTTTAGGTTTTACAACACAATGTTTTCATTAGTTTCGCTCACTCTCGAAATCAAGCATTTTACAGCAGGTTGGAGCACCCTGTATCTCAGCACAGGAATAAGGTAGGGAAGAATTCAAATACTCATTTTGACTGCCTCCAGAAGTTAGATCAGATGGCCAATGCAATTTGGTGCTAGGCCTTTCCCTTTAGGTTTTACCCCAACAATGTTTTCATTAGTTTCGCTCACTCTCGAAATCAAGCATTTTACAGCAGGTTGGAGCAGCCTGTATCTCAGCACAGGAATAAGGTAGGGAAGAATTCAAATACTCATTTTGACTGCCTCCAGAAGTTAGATCAGATGGCAAATTGGATTTGGTGCTAGGTCTTTCCCTTTAGGTTTTACCCCAACAATGTTTTCATTAGTTTCGCTCACTCTCGAAATCAAGCATTTTACAGCAGGTTGGAGCAGCCTGTATCTCAGCACAGGAATAAGGTAGGGAAGAATTCTAAGGCTCATTTTGACTGCCTCCAGAAGTTAGATCAGATGGCAAATTGGATTTGGTGCTAGGTCTTTCCCTTTAGGTTTTACCCCAACAATGTTTTCATTAGTTTCGCTCACTCTCGAAATCAAGCATTTTACAGCAGGTTGGAGCAGCCTGTATCTCAGCACAGGAATAAGGTAGGGAAGAATTCTAAGGATCATTTTGACTGCCTCCAGAAGTTAGATCAGATGGCAAATTGGATTTGGTGCTAGGTCTTTCCCTTTAGGTTTTACCCCAACAATGTTTTCATTAGTTTCGCTCACTCTCGAAATCAAGCATTTTACAGCAGGTTGGAGCAGCCTGTATCTCAGCACAGGAATAAGGTAGGGAAGAATTCTAAGGCTCATTTTGACTGCCTCCAGAAGTTAGATCAGATGGCAAATTGGATTTGGTGCTAGGTCTTTCCCTTTAGGTTTTACCCCAACAATGTTTTCATTAGTTTCGCTCACTCTCGAAATCAAGCATTTTACAGCAGGTTGGAGCAGCCTGTATCTCAGCACAGGAATAAGGTAGGGAAGAATTCTAAGGATCATTTTGACTGCCTCCAGAAGTTAGATCAGATGGCAAATTGGATTTGGTGCTAGGTCTTTCCCTTTAGGTTTTACCCCAACAATGTTTTCATTAGTTTCGCTCACTCTCGAAATCAAGCATTTTACAGCAGGTTGGAGCAGCCTGTATCTCAGCACAGGAATAAGGTAGGGAAGAATTCAAATACTCATTTTGACTGCCTCCAGAAGTTAGATCAGATGGCAAATTGGATTTGGTGCTAGGTCTTTCCCTTTAGGTTTTACCCCAACAATGTTTTCATTAGTTTCGCTCACTCTCGAAATCAAGCATTTTACAGCAGGATGGAGCAGCCTGTATCTCAGCACAGGAATAAGGTAGGGAAGAATTCTAAGGCTCATTTTGACTGCCTCCAGAAGTTAGATCAGATGGCCAATGGAATTTGGCGCTAGGTCTTTCCCTTTAGGTTTTACCCCAACAATGTTTTCATTAGTTTCGCTCACTCTCGAAATCAAGCATTTTACAGCAGGTTGGAGCAGCCTGTATCTCAGCACAGGAATAAGGTAGGGAAGAATTCAAATACTCATTTTGACTGCCTCCAGAAGTTAGATCAGATGGCCAATTGGATTTGGTGCTAGGTCTTTCCCTTTAGGTTTTACCCCAACAATGTTTTCATTAGTTTCGCTCACTCTCGAAATCAAGCATTTTACAGCAGGTTGGAGCAGCCTGTATCTCAGCACAGGAATAAGGTAGGGAAGAATTCAAATACTCATTTTGACTGCCTCCAGAAGTTAGATCAGATGGCAAATTGGATTTGGTGCTAGGTCTTTCCCTTTAGGTTTTACCCCAACAATGTTTTCATTAGTTTCGCTCACTCTCGAAATCAAGCATTTTACAGCAGGTTGGAGCAGCCTGTATCTCAGCACAGGAATAAGGTAGGGAAGAATTCTAAGGATCATTTTGACTGCCTCCAGAAGTTAGAGCAGATGGCAAATTGGATTTGGTGCTAGGTCTTTCCCTTTAGGTTTTACCCCAACAATGTTTTCATTAGTTTCGCTCACTCTCGAAATCAAGCATTTTACAGCAGGTTGGAGCAGCCTGTATCTCAGCACAGGAATAAGGTAGGGAAGAATTCTAAGGATCATTTTGACTGCCTCCAGAAGTTAGATCAGATGGCCAATGCAATTTGGTGCTAGGTCTTTCCCTTTAATTTTTACCCCAACAATGTTTTCATTAGTTTCACTCACTGTTGAAATCAAGCATTTTACAGCAGGGTGGGGCAGCCTGTACTCAGCAGAGGAAAGATGTAGGGAAGAATTCAAATACTCATTTTGATTGCCTCCAGAAGTTAGATCAGATGGCCAATGCAATTTGGTGCTAGGCCTTTCCCCTTAGGTTTTACCCCAACAAAGTTTACATTAGTTTTGATCACTCTCGAAATCAAGCATTTTACAGCAGGGTGAAGCACCCTGTATCTCTGCACAGGAATAAGGTAGGGAAGAATTCAAATACTCATTTTGACTGCCTCCAGAAGTTAGATCAGATGGCCAATGCAATTTGGTGCTAGGCCTTTCCCTTTAGGTTTTACCCCAACAATGTTTTCATTAGTTTCGCTCACTCTCGAAATCAAGCATTTTACAGCAGGTTGGAGCAGCCTGTATCTCAGCACAGGAATAAGGTAGGGAAGAATTCAAATACTCATTTTGACTGCCTCCAGAAGTTAGATCAGACGGCCAATGGTATTTGGGGCTAGGCCTTTCCCTTTAGGTTTTACCCAAACAATGTTTTCATTAGTTTCGCTCACTCTCGAAATCAAGCATTTTCCAGCACGTTGGAGCACCCTGTATCTCAGCAGAGGAATAAGGTAGGGAAGAATTCTAAGCATCATTTTGACTGCCTCCAGAAGTTAGATCAGAAGGCCAATGCAATTTGGTGCTAGGCCTTTCCCTTTAGGTTTTACCACAACAATGTTTACATTAGATTCGATCACTCTCGAAATCAAGCATTTTCCAGCAGGGTGAAGCACCCTGTATCTCAGCAGTGGAATAAGGTAGGGAAGAATTCAAATACTCATTTTGACTGCCTCCAGAAGTTAGATCAGATGGCCAATGGTATTTGGTGGCAGGTCTTTCCCTTTAGGTTTTACAACACAATGTTTTCATTAGTTTCGCTCACTCTCGAAATCAAGCATTTTACAGCAGGTTGGAGCACCCTGTATCTCAGCACAGGAATAAGGTAGGGAAGAATTCAAATACTCATTTTGACTGCCTCCAGAAGTTAGATCAGATGGCCAATGCAATTTGGTGCTAGGCCTTTCCCTTTAGGTTTTACCCCAACAATGTTTTCATTAGTTTCGCTCACTCTCGAAATCAAGCATTTTACAGCAGGTTGGAGCAGCCTGTATCTCAGCACAGGAATAAGGTAGGGAAGAATTCAAATACTCATTTTGACTGCCTCCAGAAGTTAGATCAGATGGCAAATTGGATTTGGTGCTAGGTCTTTCCCTTTAGGTTTTACCCCAACAATGTTTTCATTAGTTTCGCTCACTCTCGAAATCAAGCATTTTACAGCAGGTTGGAGCAGCCTGTATCTCAGCACAGGAATAAGGTAGGGAAGAATTCTAAGGCTCATTTTGACTGCCTCCAGAAGTTAGATCAGATGGCAAATTGGATTTGGTGCTAGGTCTTTCCCTTTAGGTTTTACCCCAACAATGTTTTCATTAGTTTCGCTCACTCTCGAAATCAAGCATTTTACAGCAGGTTGGAGCAGCCTGTATCTCAGCACAGGAATAAGGTAGGGAAGAATTCTAAGGATCATTTTGACTGCCTCCAGAAGTTAGATCAGATGGCAAATTGGATTTGGTGCTAGGTCTTTCCCTTTAGGTTTTACCCCAACAATGTTTTCATTAGTTTCGCTCACTCTCGAAATCAAGCATTTTACAGCAGGTTGGAGCAGCCTGTATCTCAGCACAGGAATAAGGTAGGGAAGAATTCTAAGGCTCATTTTGACTGCCTCCAGAAGTTAGATCAGATGGCAAATTGGATTTGGTGCTAGGTCTTTCCCTTTAGGTTTTACCCCAACAATGTTTTCATTAGTTTCGCTCACTCTCGAAATCAAGCATTTTACAGCAGGTTGGAGCAGCCTGTATCTCAGCACAGGAATAAGGTAGGGAAGAATTCTAAGGATCATTTTGACTGCCTCCAGAAGTTAGATCAGATGGCAAATTGGATTTGGTGCTAGGTCTTTCCCTTTAGGTTTTACCCCAACAATGTTTTCATTAGTTTCGCTCACTCTCGAAATCAAGCATTTTACAGCAGGTTGGAGCAGCCTGTATCTCAGCACAGGAATAAGGTAGGGAAGAATTCAAATACTCATTTTGACTGCCTCCAGAAGTTAGATCAGATGGCAAATTGGATTTGGTGCTAGGTCTTTCCCTTTAGGTTTTACCCCAACAATGTTTTCATTAGTTTCGCTCACTCTCGAAATCAAGCATTTTACAGCAGGATGGAGCAGCCTGTATCTCAGCACAGGAATAAGGTAGGGAAGAATTCTAAGGCTCATTTTGACTGCCTCCAGAAGTTAGATCAGATGGCCAATGGAATTTGGCGCTAGGTCTTTCCCTTTAGGTTTTACCCCAACAATGTTTTCATTAGTTTCGCTCACTCTCGAAATCAAGCATTTTACAGCAGGTTGGAGCAGCCTGTATCTCAGCACAGGAATAAGGTAGGGAAGAATTCAAATACTCATTTTGACTGCCTCCAGAAGTTAGATCAGATGGCCAATTGGATTTGGTGCTAGGTCTTTCCCTTTAGGTTTTACCCCAACAATGTTTTCATTAGTTTCGCTCACTCTCGAAATCAAGCATTTTACAGCAGGTTGGAGCAGCCTGTATCTCAGCACAGGAATAAGGTAGGGAAGAATTCAAATACTCATTTTGACTGCCTCCAGAAGTTAGATCAGATGGCAAATTGGATTTGGTGCTAGGTCTTTCCCTTTAGGTTTTACCCCAACAATGTTTTCATTAGTTTCGCTCACTCTCGAAATCAAGCATTTTACAGCAGGTTGGAGCAGCCTGTATCTCAGCACAGGAATAAGGTAGGGAAGAATTCTAAGGATCATTTTGACTGCCTCCAGAAGTTAGAGCAGATGGCAAATTGGATTTGGTGCTAGGTCTTTCCCTTTAGGTTTTACCCCAACAATGTTTTCATTAGTTTCGCTCACTCTCGAAATCAAGCATTTTACAGCAGGTTGGAGCAGCCTGTATCTCAGCACAGGAATAAGGTAGGGAAGAATTCTAAGGATCATTTTGACTGCCTCCAGAAGTTAGATCAGATGGCCAATGCAATTTGGTGCTAGGTCTTTCCCTTTAATTTTTACCCCAACAATGTTTTCATTAGTTTCACTCACTGTTGAAATCAAGCATTTTACAGCAGGGTGGGGCAGCCTGTACTCAGCAGAGGAAAGATGTAGGGAAGAATTCAAATACTCATTTTAATTGCCTCCAGAAGTTAGATCAGATGGCCAATGCAATTTGGTGCTAGGCCTTTCCCCTTAGGTTTTACCCCAACAAAGTTTACATTAGTTTTGATCACTCTCGAAATCAAGCATTTTACAGCAGGGTGAAGCACCCTGTATCTCTGCACAGGAATAAGGTAGGGAAGAATTCAAATACTCATTTTGACTGCCTCCAGAAGTTAGATCAGATGGCCAATGCAATTTGGTGCTAGGCCTTTCCCTTTAGGTTTTACCCCAACAATGTTTTCATTAGTTTCGCTCACTCTCGAAATCAAGCATTTTACAGCAGGTTGGAGCAGCCTGTATCTCAGCACAGGAATAAGGTAGGGAAGAATTCAAATACTCATTTTGACTGCCTCCAGAAGTTAGATCAGACGGCCAATGGTATTTGGGGCTAGGCCTTTCCCTTTAGGTTTTACCCAAACAATGTTTTCATTAGTTTCGCTCACTCTCGAAATCAAGCATTTTCCAGCACGTTGGAGCACCCTGTATCTCAGCAGAGGAATAAGGTAGGGAAGAATTCTAAGCATCATTTTGACTGCCTCCAGAAGTTAGATCAGAAGGCCAATGCAATTTGGTGCTAGGCCTTTCCCTTTAGGTTTTACCACAACAATGTTTACATTAGATTCGATCACTCTCGAAATCAAGCATTTTCCAGCAGGGTGAAGCACCCTGTATCTCAGCAGTGGAATAAGGTAGGGAAGAATTCAAATACTCATTTTGACTGCCTCCAGAAGTTAGATCAGATGGCCAATGGTATTTGGTGGCAGGTCTTTCCCTTTAGGTTTTACAACACAATGTTTTCATTAGTTTCGCTCACTCTCGAAATCAAGCATTTTACAGCAGGTTGGAGCACCCTGTATCTCAGCACAGGAATAAGGTAGGGAAGAATTCAAATACTCATTTTGACTGCCTCCAGAAGTTAGATCAGATGGCCAATGCAATTTGGTGCTAGGCCTTTCCCTTTAGGTTTTACCCCAACAATGTTTTCATTAGTTTCGCTCACTCTCGAAATCAAGCATTTTACAGCAGGTTGGAGCAGCCTGTATCTCAGCAGAGGAAAGAGGTAGGGAAGTATTAAAATACTCATTTTGACTGCCTCCAGAAGTTAGATCAGATGGCCAATGCAATTTGGTGCTAGGCCTTTCCCTTTAGGTTTTACCCCAACAATGTTTTCATTAGTTTTGCTCACTCTCGAAATCAAGCATTTTCCAGCAGGGTGAAACACCCTGTATCTCAGCAGAGGAATAAGGTAGGGAAGAATTCTAAGCATCATTTTGACTGCCTCCAGAAGTTAGATCAGATGGCTAATGCAATTTGGTGCTAGGCCTTTCCCTTTAGGTTTTACCCCCATAGTATTTTTATTAGTTTCGATCACTCTCGAAATCAAGCATTTTACAGCAGGGTGGAGTACCCTCTATCTCAGGAGAGGAAAGAGGTAGGGAAGAATTCAAATACTCATTTTGACTGACTCCAGAAGTTAGATCAGATGGCCAATGCAATTTGGTGCTAGGCCTTTCCCTTTAGGTTTTACCCCAACAATGTTTTCATTAGTTTCGATCACTGTCGAAATCAAGCATTTTACAGCAGGTTGGAGCAGCCTGTATCTCGGCAGAGGAATAAGGTAGAGAAGAATTCTAAGGATCATTTTGTCTGCCTCCAGAAGTTAGATCAGATGGCCAATGCAATTTGGTGCTAGGCCTTTCCCTTTAGGTTTTACCCCAACAATGTTTTCATTAGTTTCGATCACTCTCGAAATCAAGCATTTTACAGCGGGTTGGAGCACCCTGTATCTCAGCAGAGGAAAGAGGTAGGGAAGAATTCAAATACTCATTTTGACTGCCTCCAGAAGTTAGATCAGATGGCCAATGCAATTTGGTGCTAGGCCTTTCCCTTTAGGTTTTACCCCAACAATGTTTTCATTAGTTTCGATCACTCTCGAAATCAAGCATTTTCCAGCAGGGTGAAGCACCCTGTATCTCAGCACAGGAATAAGGTAGGGAAGAATTCTAAGGGTCATTTTGACTGCCTCCAGAAGTTAGATCAGATGGCAAATGGTATTTTTTGCTAGGCCTTTGCCTTTAGGTTTTGCCCCAACAATGTTTTCATTAGTTTCGATCACTCTCAAAATCAAGCATTTTAAAGCAGGGTGGACGACCTTGTATCGTAGCAGAGGAATAAGGTAGGGAAGAATTCAAATACTCATTTTGACTGCCTCCAGAAGTTAGATCAGATGGCCAATGCAATTTGGTGCTTGGCCTTTCCCTTTAGGTTTTACCCCAACAACGTTTTCATTAGTTTTGCTCGCTCTCGAAATCAAGCATTTTACAGCAGGTTGGAGCAGCCTGTATCTCAGCACAGGAATGAGGTAGGGAAGAATTCAAATACTCATTTTGACTGCCTCCAGAAGTTAGATGAGATGGCAAATTGTATTAGGTGCTTGGCCTTTCCCTTTAGGTTTTACCCTAATAATGTTTTCATTAGTTTCGCTCACTCTCGAAATCAAGCTTTTAAAACAGGATGGAGCAGCCTGTATCTCAGCACAGGAAAAAGGTAGGGAAGAATTCTAAGGATCATTTTGACTGCCTCCAGAAGTTAGATCAGATGGCCAATGCAATTTGGTGCTAGGCCTTTCCCTTTAGGTTTTACCCCAACAATGTTTTCATTAGTTTCACTCACTGTTGAAATCAAGCATTTTACAGCATGGTGGGGCTGCCTGTATCTCAGCAGAGGAAAGATGTAGGGAAGAATTCAAATACTCATTTTGATTACCTCCAGAAGTTAGATCAGATGGCCAATGGTATTTGGGGCTAGGCCTTTCCCTTTAGGTTTTACCCCAACAATGTTTACATTAGTTTCGATCACTCTCGAAATCAAGCATTTTCCAGCAGGGTGAAGCACCCTGTATCTCAGCACAGGAATAAGGTAGGGAAGAATTCAAATACTAATTTTGACTGCCTCCAGAAGTTAGATCAGATGGCCAATGCAATTTGGTGCTAGGCCTTTCCCTTTAGGTTTTACCCCAACAATGTTTTCATTAGTTTCGCTCACTCTCGAAATCAAGCATTTTACAGCAGGTTGGAGCAGCCTGTATCTCAGCACAGGAATAAGGTAGGGAAGAATTCAAATACTCATTTTGACTGCCTCCAGAAGTTAGATCAGATGGCCAGTGCAATTTGGTGCTAGGCCTTTCCCTTTAGGTTTTACCCCAACAATGTTTTCATTAGTTTCAATCACTCTCGAAATCTAGCATTTTACAGCAGGTTGGAGCACCCTGTATCTCAGCAGAGGAAAGAGGTAGGGAAGAATTAAAATACTCATTTTGACTGCCTCCAGAAGTGAGATCAGATGGCCAATGCAATTTGGTGCTAGGCCTTTCCCTTAGGTTTTCCCCCAACAATGTTTTCATTAGTTTCGATCACTCTCAAAATCAAGCATTTTAAAGAAGGGTGGACCACCTTGTATCTCAGCAGAGGAATAAGGTAGGGAAGAATTCAAATACTCATTTTGACTGCCTCCAGAAGTTAGATCAGATGGCCAATGCAATTTGGTGCTAGGCCTTTCCCTTTAGGTTTTACCCCAACAATGTTTTCATTAGTTTCGATCACTGTCGAAATCAAGCATTTTACAGCAGGTTGGAGCAGCCTGTATCTCAGCAGAGGAATAAGGTAGGGAAGAATTCTAAGGATCATTTTGTCTGCCTCCAGAAGTTAGATCAGATGGCCAATGCAATTTGGTGCTAGGCCTTTCCCTTTAGGTTTTACCCCAACAATGTTTTCATTAGTTTCGATCACTCTCGAAATCAAGCATTTTACAGCGGGTTGGAGCACCCTGTATCTCAGCAGAGGAAAGAGGTAGGGAAGAATTCAAATACTCATTTTGACTGCCTCCAGAAGTTAGATCAGATGGCAAATTGTATTAGGTGCTTGGCCTTTCCCTTTAGGTTTTACCCTAATAATGTTTTCATTATTTTCGCTCACTCTCGAATTCATGCATTTTACAGCAGGTTGGAGCAGCCTGTATCTCAGCACAGGAATAAGGTAGGGAAGAATTCTAAGGATCATTTTGACTGCCTCCAGAAGTTAGATCAGATGGCCAATGCAATTTGGTGCTAGGCCTTTCCCTTTAGGTTTTACCCCAACAATGTTTTCATTAGTTTCGATCACTCTCGAAATCAAGCATTTTACAGCAGGTTGGAGCAGCCTGTATCTCAGCACAGGAATAAGGTAGGGAAGAATTCAAATACTCATTTTGACTGCCTCCAGAAGTTAGATCAGATGGCAAATGGTATTAGGTACTTGGCCTTTCCCTATAGGTTTTACCCCAACAATGTTTTCATTAGTTTCGCTCACTCTCGAAATCAAGCTTTTAAAACAGGATGGAGCACCCTGTATCTCAGCAGAGGAATAAGGTAGGGAAGAATTCTAAGGACCATTTTGACTGCCTCCAGAAGTTAGATCAGATGGCCAATGCAATTTGGTGCTAGGCCTTTCCCTTTAATTTTTACCCCAACAATGTTTTCATTAGTTTCACTCACTGTTGAAATCAAGCATTTTACAGCAGGGTGGGGCAGCCTGTACTCAGCAGAGGAAAGATGTAGGGAAGAATTCAAATACTCATTTTGATTGCCTCCAGAAGTTAGATCAGATGGCCAATGCAATTTGGTGCTAGGCCTTTCCCTTTAGGTTTTACCCCAACAGAGTTTACATTAGTTTCGATCACTCTCGAAATCAAGCATTTTACAGCAGGGTGAAGCACCCTGTATCTCTGCACAGGAATAAGGTAGGGAAGAATTCAAATACTCATTTTGACTGCCTCCAGAAGTTAGATCAGATGGCCAATGCAATTTGGTGCTAGGCCTTTCCCTTTAGGTTATACCCCAACAATGTTTTCATTAGTTTCGCTCACTCTCGAAATCAAGCATTTTACAGCAGGTTGGAGCAGCCTGTATCTCAGCACAGGAATAAGGTAGGGAAGAATTTTAAGGGTCATTTTGACTGCCTCCAGAAGTTAGATCAGACGGCCAATGGTATTTGGGGCTAGGCCTTTCCCTTTAGGTTTTTCCCAAACAATGTTTTCATTAGTTTCGATCACTCTCGAAATCAAGCATTTTCCAGCACGTTGGAGCACCCTGTATCTCAGCAGAGGAATAAGGTAGGGAAGAATTCTAAGCATCATTTTGACTGCCTCCAGAAGTTAGATCAGAAGGCCAAGGCAATTTGGTGCTAGGCCTTTCCCTTTAGGTTTTACCACAACAATGTTTACATTAGTTTCGATCACTCTCGAAATCAAGCATTTTCCAGCAGGGTGAAGCACCCTGTATCTCAGCAGTGGAATAAGGTAGGGAAGAATTCAAATACTCATTTTGACTGCCTCCAAAAGTTAGAGCAGATGGCCAATGCAATTTGGTGCTAGGCCTTTCCCTTTAGGTTTTACCCCAATAATGTTTTTAATTAGTTTCGCTCACTCTCGAAATCAAGCATTTTACAGCAGGTTGGAGCACCCTGTATCTCAGCACAGGAATAAGGTAGGGAAGAATTCAAATACTCATTTTGACTGCCTCCAGAAGTTAGATCAGATGGCCAATGCAATTTGGTGCTAGGCCTTTCCCTTTAGGTTTTACCCCAACAATGTTTTCATTAGTTTCGCTCACTCTCGAAATCTAGCATTTTACAGCAGGTTGGAGCACCCTGTATCTCAGCAGAGGAAAGAGGTAGGGAAGAATTAAAATACTCATTTTGACTTCCTCCAGAAGTTAGATCAGATGGCCAATGCAATTTGGTGCTAGGCCTTTCCCTTTAGGTTTTACCCCAACAATGTTTTCATTAGTTTTGCTCACTCTCGAAATCAAGCATTTTCCAGCAGGGTGAAGCACCCTGTATCTCAGCAGAGGAATAAGGTAGGGAAGAATTCTAAGCATCATTTTGACTGCCTCCAGAAGTTAGATCAGATGGCTAATGCAATTTGGTGCTAGGCCTTTGCCTTTAGGTTTTACCCCCATAGTATTTTTATTAGTTTCGATCACTCTCGAAATCAAGCATTTTACAGCAGGGTGGAGTACCCTCTATCTCAGGAGAGGAAAGAGGTAGGGAAGAATTCAAATACTCATTTTGACTGCCTCCAGAAGTTAGATCAGATGGCCAGTGCAATTTGGTGCTAGGCCTTTCCCTTTAGGTTTTACCCCAACAATGTTTACATTAGTTTCGATCACTCTCGAAATCAAGCATTTTCCAGCAGGGTGAAGCACCCTGTATCTCAGCACAGGAATAAGGTAGGGAAGAATTCTAAGGGTCATTTTGACTGCCTCCAGAAGTTAGATCAGATGGCAAATGGTATTTTTTGCTAGGCCTTTGCCTTTAGGTTTTGCCCCAACAATGTTTTCATTAGTTTCGATCACTCTCAAAATCAAGCATTTTAAAGCAGGGTGGACGACCTTGTATCGCAGCAGAGGAATAAGGTAGGGAAGAATTCAAATACTCATTTTGACTGCCTCCAAAAGTTAGATCAGATGGCCAATGCAATTTGGTGCTTGGCCTTTCCCTTTAGGTTTTACCCCAACAACGTTTTCATTAGTTTTGCTCGCTCTCGAAATCAAGCATTTTACAGCAGGTTGGAGCAGCCTGTATCTCAGCACAGGAATAAGGTAGGGAAGAATTCAAATACTCATTTTGACTGCCTCCAGAAGTTAGATGAGATGGCAAATTGTATTAGGTGCTTGGCCTTTCCCTTTAGGTTTTACCCTAATAATATTTTCATTAGTTTCGCTCACTCTCGAAATCAAGCTTTTAAAACAGGATGGAGCAGCCTGTATCTCAGCACAGGAAAAAGGTAGGGAAGAATTCTAAGGATCATTTTGACTGCCTCCAGAAGTTAGATCAGATGGCCAATGCAATTTGGTGCTAGGCCTTTCCCTTTAGGTTTTACCCCAACAATGTTTTCATTAGTTTCACTCACTGTTGAAATCAAGCATTTTACAGCATGGTGGGGCTGCCTGTATCTCAGCAGAGGAAAGATGTAGGGAAGAATTCAAATACTCATTTTGATTACCTCCAGAAGTTAGATCAGATGGCCAATGCAATTTGGTGCTAGGCCTTTCCCTTTAGGTTTTACCCCAACAATGTTTACATTAGTTTCGATCACTCTCGAAATCAAGCATTTTCCAGCAGGGTGAAGCACCCTGTATCTCAGCACAGGAATAAGGTAGGGAAGAATTCAAATACTCATTTTGACTGCCTCCAGAAGTTAGATCAGATGGCCAGTGCAATTTGGTGCTAGGCCTTTCCCTTTAGGTTTTACCCCAACAATGTTTTCATTAGTTTCAATCACACTCGAAATCTAGCATTTTACAGCAGGTTGGAGCACCCTGTATCTCAGCAGAGGAAAGAGGTAGGGAAGAATTAAAATACTCATTTTGACTGCCTCCAGAAGTGAGATCAGATGGCCAATGCAATTTGGTGCTAGGCCTTTCCCTTAGGTTTTACCACAACTATGTTTTCATTAGTTTCGATCACTCTCGAAATCAAGCATTTTCCAGCTGGGTGAAGCACCCTGTATCTCAGCACAGGAATAAGGTAGGGAAGAATTCAAATACTAATTTTGACTGCCTCCAGAAGTTAGATCAGATGGCCAATGCAATTTGGTGCTAGGCCTTTCCCTTTAGGTTTTACCCCAACAATGTTTTCATTAGTTTCGCTCACTCTCGAAATCAAGCATTTTACAGCAGGTTGGAGCACCCTGTATCTCAGCAAAGGAATAAGGTAGGGAAGAATTCAAATACTCATTTTGACTGCCTCCAGAAGTTAGATCAGATGGCAGATGGTATTTGGTGCTAGGCCTTTCCCTTTAGGTTTTACCCCAAAAATGTTTTCATTAGTTTCGATCACTCTTGAAATCAAGCATTTTACAGCAGGGTGGAGTACCCTCTATCTCAGGAGAGGAAAGAGGTAGGGAAGAATTCAAATACTCATTTTGACTGCCTGCAGAAGTTAGATCAGATGGCCAATGCAATTTGCTGCTAGGCCTTACCCTTTAGGTTTTACCCCAACAATGTTTTCATTAGTTTCGCTCACTCTCGAAATCAAGCATTTTACATCACGTTGGAGCAGCCTGTATCTCAGCAGAGGAATAAGGTAGGGAAGAATTCAAATACTCATTGTGACTGCCTCCAGAATTTGGATCAGACGGATAATGCAATTTGGTGCTAGGCCTTTCCCTTTAGGTTTTACCCAAACAATGTTTTCATTAGTTTCGATCACTCTCAAAATCAAGCATTTAACAGCAGGTTGGAGCACCTTGTATCTCAGCAGAGGAATAAGGTAGGGAAGAATTCAAATACTCATTTTGACAGCCTCCAGAAGTTAGATCAGATGGCAAATTGTATTTGGTGCAAGGCCTTTCCCTTTAGGTTTTACCCCAACAATGTTTTCATTAGTTTCGATCACTCTCGAAATCAAGCATTTTACAGGAGGTTGGAGCAGCCTGTATCTCAGCACAGGAATAAGGTAGGGAAGAATTCAAATACTCATTTTGACTGCCTCCAGAAGTTAGATCAGATGGCCAATGCAATTTGGTGCTAGGCCTTTCCCTTTAGGTTTTACCCCAACAATGTTTTCATTAGTTTCACTCACTCTCGAAATCAAGCATTTTAAAGCAGGGTGGAGCAGCCTGTATCTCAGCAGAGGAAAGATGTAGGGAAGAATTCAAATACTCATTTTGACTGCCTCCAAAAGTTAGATCAGATGGCCAATGCAATTTGGTGCTAGGCCTTTCCCTTTAGGTTTTACCCCAACAATGTTTTCATTAGTTTCACTCACTCTCGAAATCAAGCATTTTAAAGCAGGGTGGAGCAGCCTGTATCTCAGCAGAGGAAAGATGTAGGGAAGAATTCAAATACTCATTTTGACTGCCTCCAAAAGTTAGATCAGATGGCCAATGCAATTTTGTGCTAGGCCTTTCCCTTTAGGTTTTACCCCAACAATGTTTTTAATTAGTTTCGATCACTCTCGAAATCAAGCATTTTACAGCAGGGTGGAGCAGCCCGTATCACAGCACAGGAATAAGGTAGGGAAGAATTCAAATACTCATTTTGACTGCCTCCAGAAGTTAGATCAGATGGCCAATGGAATTTGGTGCTAGGCCTTTCCCTTTAGGTTTTACCCCAACAATGTTTTCATTAGTTTTGCTCACTCTCGAAATCTAACATTTTACAGCAGGTTGGAGCACCCTGTATCTCAGCAGAGGAAAGAGGTAGGGAAGAATTCTAAGCATCATTTTGACAGCCTCCAGAAGTTAGATCAGATGGCAAATTGTATTTGGTGCTAGGCCTTTCCCTTTAGGTTTTACCCCAACAATGTTTTCATTAGTTTCGCTCACTCTCGAAATCAAGCATTTTACAGCAGGTTGGAGCAGCCTGTATCTCAGCACAGGAATAAGGTAGGGAAGAATTCAAATACTCATTTTGACTGCCTCCAGAAGTTAGATCAGATGGCCAATGCAATTTGGTGCTAGGCCTTTCCCTTTAGGTTTTACCCCAACAATGTTTTTAATTAGTTTCGATCACTCTCGAAATCAAGCATTTTACAGCAGGGTGGAGCAGCCTGTATCTCAGCACAGGAATGAGGTAGGGAAGAATTCTAAGGATCATTTTGACTGCCTCCAGAAGTTAGATCAGATGGCCAATGCAATTTGGTGCTAGGCCTTTCCCTTTAGGTTTTACCGCAACAATGTTTTCATTAGTTTCGCTCAATCTCGAAATCAAGCATTTTACAGCAGGGTGGAGCAGCCTGTATCTCAGCAGAGAAAAGATGTAGGGAAGAATTCAAATACTCATTTTGACTGCCTCCAGAAGTTAGATCAGATGGCCAATGCAATTTGGTGCTAGGCCTTTCCCTTTAGGTTTTACCCCAACAATGTTTTCATTAGTTTCGCTCACTCTCGAAATCAAGCATTTTACAGCAGGTTGGAGCAGCCTGTATCTCAGCACAGGAATAAGGTAGGGAAGAATTCTAAGGATCATTTTGACTGCCTCCAGAAGTTAGGTCAGATGGCCAATGCAATTTGGTGCTAGGCCTTTCCCTTTAGGTTTTACCCCAACAATGTTTTCATTAGTTTCGCTCACTCTCGAAATCTAGCATTTTACAGCAGGTTGGAGCACCCTGTATCTCAGCACAGGAATAAGGTAGGGAAGAATTCTAAGGATCATTTTGACTGCCTCCAGAAGTTAGATCAGATGGCCAATGCAATTTGGTGCTAGGCCTTTCCCTTTAGGTTTTACCCCAACAATGTTTTCATTAGTTTCGATCACTCTCGAAATCAAGCATTTTACAGCACGTTGGAGTAGCCTGTATATCAGCACAGGAATAAGGTAGGGAAGAATTCAAATACTCATTTTGACTGCCTCCAGAAGTTAGATCAGATGGCCAATGCAATTTGGTGCTAGGCCTTTCCCTTTAGGTTTTACCCCAACAATGTTTTCATTAGTTTCGCTCACTCTCGAAATCTAGCATTTTACAGCAGGTTGGAGCACCCTGTATCTCAGCACAGGAATAAGGTAGGGAAGAATTCAAATACTCATTTTGACTGCCTCCAGAAGTTAGATCAGATGGCCAATGCAATTTGGTGCTAGGCCTTTCCCTTTAGGTTTTACCCCAACAATGTTTTCATTAGTTTCGCTCACTCTCGAAATCAAGCTTTTAAAACAGGATGGAGCAGCCTGTATCTCAGCACAGGAATAAGGTAGGGAAGAATTCTAAGGATCATTTTGACTGCCTCCAGAAGTTAGATCAGATGGCCAATGCAATTTGGTGCTAGGCCTTTCCCTTTAGGTTTTACCCAAACAATGTTTTCATTAGTTTCGATCACTCTCAAAATCAAGCATTTTACAGCAGGTTGGAGCACCCTGTATCTCAGCACAGGAGTAAGGTAGGGAAGAATTCAAATACTCATTTTGACAGCCTCCAGAAGTTAGATCAGATGGCCAATTGGATTTGGTGCTAGGCCTTTCCCTTTAGGTTTTACCCCAAGAATGTTTTCATTAGTTTCGCTCACTCTCGAAATCAAGCATTTTACAGCAGGTTGGAGCAGCCTGTATCTCAGCACAGGAATAAGGTAGGGAAGAATTCAAATACTCATTTTGACTGCCTCCAGAAGTTAGATCAGATGGCCAATGCAATTTGGTGCTAGGCCTTTCCCTTTAGGTTTTACATCAACAATGTTTTCATTAGTTTCGCTCACTCTCGAAATCAAGCATTTTACATCACGTTGGAGCAGCCTGTATCTCAGCACAGGAATAAGGTAGGGAAGAATTCAAATACTCATTTTGACTGCCTCCAGAAGTTAGATCAGATGGCCAATGGTATTTGGGGCTAGGCCTTTCGCTTTAGGTTTTACCCCAACAATGTTTTCATTAGTTTCGATCACTCTCGAAATCAAGCATTTTCCAGCAGGTTGGAGAACCATGTATCTCAGCAGAGGAATAAGGTAGGGAAGAATTCTAAGCATCATTTTGACTGCCACCAGAAGTTAGATCAGATGGCCAGTGCAATTTGGTGCTAGGCATTTCCCTTTAGGTTTTACCCCAACAATGTTTACATTAGTTTCGATCACTCTCGAAATCAAGCATTTTCCAGCAGGGTGGAGCACCCTGTATCTCAGCACAGGAATAAGGTAGGGAAGAGTTCAAATACTCATTTTGACTGCCTCCAGAAGTTAGATCAGATGGCCAATGCAATTTGGTGCTAGGCCTTTCCCTTTAGGTTTTACCCCAACAATGTTTTCATTAGTTTCACTCACTCTCGAAATCAAGCATTTTACAGCAGGGTGGAGCAGCCTGTATCTCAGCAGAGGAAAGATGTAGGGAAGAATTCAAATACTCATTTTGACTGCCTCCAAAAGTTAGAGCAGATGGCCAATGCAATTTGGTGCTAGGCCTTTCCCTTTAGGTTTTACCCCAACAATGTTTTTAATTAGTTTCGATCACTCTCGAAATCAAGCATTTTACAGCAGGGTGGAGCAGCCTGTATCACAGCACAGGAATAAGGTAGGGAAGAATTCAAATACTCATTTTGACTGCCTCCAGAAGTTAGATCAGATGGCCAATGCAATTTGGTGCTAGGCCTTTCCCTTTAGGTTTTACCCCAACAATGTTTTCATTAGTTTTGCTCACTCTCGAAATCTAACATTTTACAGTAGGTTGGAGCACCCTGTATCTCAGCAGAGGAAAGAGGTAGGGAAGAATTCTAAGCATCATTTTGACAGCCTCCAGAAGTTAGATCAGATGGCAAATTGTATTTGGTGCTAAGCCTTTCCCTTTAGGTTTTACCCCAACAATGTTTTCATTAGTTTCGCTCACTCTCGAAATCAAGCATTTTACAGCAGGTTGGAGCACCCTGTATCTCAGCAGAGGAAAGAGGTAGGGAAGAATTCAAATACTCATTTTGACTGCCTCCAGAAGTTAGATCAGATGGCCAATGCAATTTGGTGCTAGGCCTTTCCCTTTAGGTTTTACCCCAACAATGTTTTCATTAGTTTCGCTCACTCTCAAAATCAAGCATTTTACAGCAGGTTGGAGCAGCCTGTATCTCAGCACAGGAATAAGGTAGGGAAGAATTCAAATACTCATTTTGACTGCCTCCAAAAGTTAGAGCAGATGGCCAATGCAATTTGGTGCTAGGCCTTTCCCTTTAGGTTTTACCCCAATAATGTTTTTAATTAGTTTCGATCACTCTCGAAATCAAGCATTTTACAGCAGGGTGGAGCAGCCTGTATCTCAGCACAGGAATGTGGTAGGGAAGCATTCTAAGGATCATTTTGACTGCCTCCAGAAGTTAGATCAGATGGCCAATGGAATTTGGTGCTAGGCCTTTCCCTTTAGGTTTTACCCCAACAATGTTTTCATTAGTTTCGCTCAATCTCGAAATCAAGCATTTTACAGCAGGTTGGAGCAGCCTGTATCTCAGCACAGGAATAAGGTAGGGAAGAATTCAAATACTCATTTTGACTGCCTCCAGAAGTCAGATCAGATGGCCAATGCAATTTGGTGCTAGGCCTTTCCCTTTAGGTTTTACCCCAACAATGTTTTCATTAGTTTCGCTCACT
Source organism: Melanerpes formicivorus (assembly GCF_026170545.1). Lineage (NCBI taxonomy): Eukaryota > Metazoa > Chordata > Aves > Piciformes > Picidae > Melanerpes > Melanerpes formicivorus. Next base: position 36,198 of record NW_027142845.1, read on the forward strand.
CTCGAAATCAAGCATTTTACAGCAGGTTGGAGCAGCCTGTATCTCAGCAGAGGAATAAGATAGGGAAGAATTCTAAGGATCATTTTGACTGCCTCCAGAAGTTAGATCAGATGGCAAATGGTATTTGGTGCTGGGCCTATCCCTTTAGGTTTTACCCCAACAATGTTTTCATTAGTTTCGATCACTCTCAAAATCAAGCATTTTAAAGCAGGGTGGACCACCTTGTATCTCAGCAGAGGAATAAGGTAGGGAAGAATTCAAAGGATCATTTTGACTGCCTCCAGAAGTTAGATCAGATGGCAAATGGTATTTGGTGCTGGGCCCTTCCCTTTAGGTTTTACCCCAACAATGTTTTCACTAGTTTCACTCACTCTCGAAACCAAGCATTTTACAGCAGGGTGGAGCAGCCTGTATCTCAGCAGAGGAAAGATGTAGGGAAGAATTCAAATACTCATTTTGACTGCCTCCAGAAGTTAGATCAGATGGCCAATGCAATTTGGAGCTAGGCCTTTCCCTTTAGGTTTTACCCCAACAATGTTTTCATTAGTTTCACTCACTCTCGAAATCAAGCATTTTACAGCAGGTTGGAGCAGCCTGTATCTCAGCACAGGAATAAGGTAGGGAAGAATTCAAATACTCATTTTGACAACCTCCGAAAGTTAGAGCAGATGGCCAATGCAATTTGGTGCTAGGCCTTTCCCTTTAGGTTTTACCCGAATAATGTTTTTAATTAGTTTCGATCACTCTTGAAATCAAGCATTTTATAGCAGGGTGGAGCAGCCTGTATCTCAGCACAGGAATGAGGTAGGGAAGAATTCAAATACTCATTTTGACTGCCTCCAGAAGTTAGATCAGGTGGCCAATGCAATTTCGTGCTAGGCCTTTCCCTTTAGGTTTTACCCCAACAATGTTTTCATTAGTTTCGCTCACTCTCGAAATCAAGCATTTTACAGCAGGTTGGAGCAGCCTGTATCTCAGCACAGGAATAAGGTAGGGAAAAATTCTAAGGATCATTTTGACTGCCTCCAGAAGTTAGATCAGATGGCAAATGGTATTTGGTGCTGGGCCTTTCCCTTTAGGTTTTACCCCAACAATGTTTTCATTAGTTTCGATCACTCTCAAAATCAAGCATTTTCCAGCTGGGTGAAGCACCCTGTATCTCAGCACAGGAATAAGGTAGGGAAGAATTCAAAGGATCATTTTGACTGCCTCCAGAAGTTAGATCAGATGGCAAATGGTATTTGGTGCTGGGCCTTTCCCTTTAGGTTTTACCCCAACAATGTTTTCATTAGTTTCACTCACTCTCGAAATCAAGCATTTTAAAGCAGGGTGGACCACCTTGTATCTCAGCAGAGGAATAAGGTAGGGAAGAATTCAAATACTCATTTTGACAGCCTCCAGAAGTTAGATCAGATGGCCAATGCAATTTGGTGCTAGGCCTTTGCCTTTAGGTTTTACCCCAACAATGTTTTCATTAGTTTCGCTCACTCTCGAAATCAAGCATTTTACAGCAGGTTGGAGCAGCCTGTATCTCAGCACAGGAATAAGGTAGGGAAGAATTCAAATACTCATTTTGACTGCCTCCAGAAGTTAGATCAGATGGCCAATGCAATTTGGTGCTAGGCCTTTCCCTTTAGGTTTTACCCCAACAATGTTTTCATTAGTTTCGCTCACTCTCAAAATCGAGCATTTTAAAGAAGGGTGGACCACCTTGTATCTCAGCAGAGGAATAAGGTAGGGAAGAATTCAAATACTCATTTTGACTGCCTCCAGAAGTTAGATCAGATGGCCAATGCAATTTGGTGCTAGGCCTTTCCCTTTAGGTTTTACCCCAACAATGTTTTCATTAGTTTCGATCACTCTCGAAATCAGGCATTTTACAGCAGGTTGGAGCAGCCTGTATCTCAGCACAGGAATAAGGTAGGGAAGAATTCTAAGGATCATTTTGACTGCCTCCAGAACTTAGATCAGATGGCAAATGGTATTTGGTGCTGGGCCTATCCCTTTAGGTTTTACCCCAACAATGTTTTCATTAGTTTCGATCACTCTCGAAATCAAGCATTTTACAGCAGGTTGGAGCAGCCTGTATCTCAGCAGAGGAAAGATGTAGGGAAGAATTCAAATACTCATTTTGACTGCCTCCAGAAGTTAGATCAGATGGCCAATGCAATTTGGTGCTAGGCCTTTCCCTTTAGGTTTTACCCCAACAATGTTTTCATTAGTTTCGCTCACTCTCGAAATCAAGCATTTTACAGCAGGTTGGAGCACCCTGTATCTCAGCACAGGAATAAGGTAGGGAAGAATTCTAAGGATCATTTTGACTGCCTCCAGAAGTTAGGTCAGATGGCCAATGCAATTTGGTGCTAGGCCTTTCCCTTTAGGTTTTACCCCAACAATGTTTTCATTAGTTTCGCTCACTCTCGAAATCTAGCATTTTACAGCAGGTTGGAGCACCCTGTATCTCAGCACAGGAATAAGGTAGGGAAGAATTCTAAGGATCATTTTGACTGCCTCCAGAAGTTAGATAAGATGGCCAATGCAATTTGGTGCTAGGCCTTTCCCTTTAGGTTTTACCCCAACAATGTTTTCATTAGTTTCGATCACTCTCGAAATCAAGCATTTTACAGCACGTTGGAGTAGCCTGTATATCAGCACAGGAATAAGGTAGGGAAGAATTCAAATACTCATTTTGACTGCCTCCAGAAGTTAGATCAGATGGCCAATGCAATTTGGTGCTAGGCCTTTCCCTTTAGGTTTTACCCCAACAATGTTTTCATTAGTTTCGCTCACTCTCGAAATCTAGCATTTTACAGCAGGTTGGAGCAGCCTGTATCTCAGCACAGGAATAAGGTAGGGAAGAATTCAAATACTCATTTTGACTGCCTCCAGAAGTTAGATCAGATGGCCAATGCAATTTGGTGCTAGGCCTTTCCCTTTAGGTTTTACCCCAACAATGTTTTCATTAGTTTCGCTCACTCTCGAAATCAAGCTTTTAAAACAGGATGGAGCAGCCTGTATCTCAGCACAGGAATAAGGTAGGGAAGAATTCTAAGGATCATTTTGACTGCCTCCAGAAGTTAGATCAGATGGCCAATGCAATTTGGTGCTAGGCCTTTCCCTTTAGGTTTTACCCAAACAATGTTTTCATTAGTTTCGATCACTCTCAAAATCAAGCATTTTACAGCAGGTTGGAGCACCCTGTATCTCAGCACAGGAGTAAGGTAGGGAAGAATTCAAATACTCATTTTGACAGCCTCCAGAAGTTAGATCAGATGGCCAATTGGATTTGGTGCTAGGCCTTTCCCTTTAGGTTTTACCCCAAGAATGTTTTCATTAGTTTCGCTCACTCTCGAAATCAAGCATTTTACAGCAGGTTGGAGCAGCCTGTATCTCAGCACAGGAATAAGGTAGGGAAGAATTCAAATACTCATTTTGACTGCCTCCAGAAGTTAGATCAGATGGCCAATGCAATTTGGTGCTAGGCCTTTCCCTTTAGGTTTTACCCCAACAATGTTTTCATTAGTTTCGCTCACTCTCGAAATCAAGCATTTTACATCACGTTGGAGCAGCCTGTATCTCAGCACAGGAATAAGGTAGGGAAGAATTCAAATACTCATTTTGACTGCCTCCAGAAGTTAGATCAGATGGCCAATGGTATTTGGGGCTAGGCCTTTCCCTTTAGGTTTTACCCCAACAATGTTTTCATTAGTTTCGATCACTCTCGAAATCAAGCATTTTCCAGCAGGTTGGAGAACCCTGTATCTCAGCAGAGGAATAAGGTAGGGAAGAATTCTAAGCATCATTTTGACTGCCACCAGAAGTTAGATCAGATGGCCAGTGCAATTTGGTGCTAGGCATTTCCCTATAGGTTTTACCCCAACAATGTTTACATTAGTTTCGATCACTCTCGAAATCAAGCATTTTCCAGCAGGGTGGAGCACCCTGTATCTCAGCACAGGAATAAGGTAGGGAAGAGTTCAAATACTCATTTTGACTGCCTCCAGAAGTTAGATCAGATGGCCAATGCAATTTGGTGCTAGGCCTTTCCCTTTAGGTTTTACCCCAACAATGTTTTCATTAGTTTCACACACTCTCGAAATCAAGCATTTTACAGCAGGGTGGAGCAGCCTGTATCTCAGCAGAGGAAAGATGTAGGGAAGAATTCAAATACTCATTTTGACTGCCTCCAGAAGTTAGATCAGATGGCCAATGCAATTTGGTGCTAGGCCTTTCCCTTTAGGTTTTACCCCAACAATGTTTTTAATTAGTTTCGATCACTCTCGAAATCAAGCATTTTACAGCAGGGTGGAGCAGCCTGTATCACAGCACAGGAATAAGGTAGGGAAGAATTCAAATACTCATTTTGACTGCCTCCAGAAGTTAGATCAGATGGCCAATGCAATTTGGTGCTAGGCCTTTCCCTTTAGGTTTTACCCCAACAATGTTTTCATTAGTTTTGCTCACTCTCGAAATCTAACATTTTACAGCAGGTTGGAGCACCCTGTATCTCAGCAGAGGAAAGAGGTAGGGAAGAATTCTAAGCATCATTTTGACAGCCTCCAGAAGTTAGATCAGATGGCAAATTGTATTTGCTGCTAAGCCTTTCCCTTTAGGTTTTACCCCAACAATGTTTTCATTAGTTTCGCTCACTCTCGAAATCAAGCATTTTACAGCAGGTTGGAGCACCCTGTATCTCAGCAGAGGAAAGAGGTAGGGAAGAATTCAAATACTCATTTTGACTGCCTCCAGAAGTTAGATCAGATGGCCAATGCAATTTGGTGCTAGGCCTTTCCCTTTAGGTTTTACCCCAACAATGTTTTCATTAGTTTCGCTCACTCTCAAAATCAAGCATTTTACAGCAGGTTGGAGCAGCCTGTATCTCAGCACAGGAATAAGGTAGGGAAGAATTCAAATACTCATTTTGACTGCCTCCAAAAGTTAGAGCAGATGGCCAATGCAATTTGGTGCTAGGCCTTTCCCTTTAGGTTTTACCCCAATAATGTTTTTAATTAGTTTCGATCACTCTCGAAATCAAGCATTTTACAGCAGGGTGGAGCAGCCTGTATCTCAGCACAGGAATGTGGTAGGGAAGCATTCTAAGGATCATTTTGACTGCCTCCAGAAGTTAGATCAGATGGCCAATGGAATTTGGTGCTAGGCCTTTCCCTTTAGGTTTTACCCCAACAATGTTTTCATTAGTTTCGCTCAATCTCGAAATCAAGCATTTTACAGCAGGTTGGAGCAGCCTGTATCTCAGCACAGGAATAAGGTAGGGAAGAATTCAAATACTCATTTTGACTGCCTCCAGAAGTCAGATCAGATGGCCAATGCAATTTGGTGCTAGGCCTTTCCCTTTAGGTTTTACCCCAACAATGTTTTCATTAGTTTCGCTCACTCTCGAAATCAAGCATTTTACAGCAGGTTGGAGCACCCTGTATCTCAGCAGAGGAATAAGATAGGGAAGAATTCTAAGGATCATTTTGACTGCCTCCAGAAGTTAGATCAGATGGCAAATGGTATTTGGTGCTGGGCCTATCCCTTTAGGTTTTACCCCAACAATGTTTTCATTAGTTTCGATCACTCTCAAAATCAAGCATTTTAAAGCAGGGTGGACCACCTTGTATCTCAGCAGAGGAATAAGGTAGGGAAGAATTCAAAGGATCATTTTGACTGCCTCCAGAAGTTAGATCAGATGGCAAATGGTATTTGGTGCTGGGCCCTTCCCTTTAGGTTTTACCCCAGCAATGTTTTCACTAGTTTCACTCACTCTCGAAACCAAGCATTTTACAGCAGGGTGGAGCAGCCTGTATCTCAGCAGAGGAAAGATGTAGGGAAGAATTCAAATACTCATTTTGACTGCCTCCAGAAGTTAGATCAGATGGCCAATGCAATTTGGAGCTAGGCCTTTCCCTTTAGGTTTTACCCCAACAATGTTTTCATTAGTTTCACTCACTCTCGAAATCAAGCATTTTACAGCAGGTTGGAGCAGCCTGTATCTCAGCACAGGAATAAGGTAGGGAAGAATTCAAATACTCATTTTGACAACCTCCAAGAGTTAGAGCAGATGGCCAATGCAATTTGGTGCTAGGCCTTTCCCTTTAGGTTTTACCCGAATAATGTTTTTAATTAGTTTCGATCACTCTTGAAATCAAGCATTTTATAGCAGGGTGGAGCAGCCTGTATCTCAGCACAGGAATGAGGTAGGGAAGAATTCAAATACTCATTTTGACTGCCTCCAGAAGTTAGATCAGGTGGCCAATGCAATTTCGTGCTAGGCCTTTCCCTTTAGGTTTTACCCCAACAATGTTTTCATTAGTTTCGCTCACTCTCGAAATCAAGCATTTTACAGCAGGTTGGAGCAGCCTGTATCTCAGCACAGGAATAAGGTAGGGAAAAATTCTAAGGATCATTTTGACTGCCTCCAGAAGTTAGATCAGATGGCAAATGGTATTTGGTGCTGGGCCTTTCCCTTTAGGTTTTACCCCAACAATGTTTTCATTAGTTTCGATCACTCTCAAAATCAAGCATTTTCCAGCTGGGTGAAGCACCCTGTATCTCAGCACAGGAATAAGGTAGGGAAGAATTCAAAGGATCATTTTGACTGCCTCCAGAAGTTAGATCAGATGGCAAATGGTATTTGGTGCTGGGCCTTTCCCTTTAGGTTTTACCCCAACAATGTTTTCATTAGTTTCACTCACTCTCGAAATCAAGCATTTTAAAGCAGGGTGGACCACCTTGTATCTCAGCAGAGGAATAAGGTAGGGAAGAATTCAAATACTCATTTTGACTGCCTCCAGAAGTTAGATCAGATGGCCAATGCAATTTGGTGCTAGGCCTTTGCCTTTAGGTTTTACCCCAACAATGTTTTCATTAGTTTCGCTCACTCTCGAAATCAAGCATTTTACAGCAGGTTGGAGCAGCCTGTATCTCAGCACAGGAATAAGGTAGGGAAGAATTCAAATACTCATTTTGACTGCCTCCAGAAGTTAGATCAGATGGCCAATGCAATTTGGTGCTAGGCCTTTCCCTTTAGGTTTTACCCCAACAATGTTTTCATTAGTTTCGCTCACTCTCAAAATCGAGCATTTTAAAGAAGGGTGGACCACCTTGTATCTCAGCAGAGGAATAAGGTAGGGAAGAATTCAAATACTCATTTTGACTGCCTCCAGAAGTTAGATCAGATGGCCAATGCAATTTGGTGCTAGGCCTTTCCCTTTAGGTTTTACCCCAACAATGTTTTCATTAGTTTCGATCACTCTCGAAATCAGGCATTTTACAGCAGGTTGGAGCAGCCTGTATCTCAGCACAGGAATAAGGTAGGGAACAATTCTAAGGATCATTTTGACTGCCTCCAGAAGTTACATCAGATGGCAAATGGTATTTGGTGCTAGGCCTTTCCCTTTAGGTTTTACCCCAACAATGTTTTCATTAGTTTCGCTCACTCTCGAAATCAAGCATTTTACAGCAGGTTGGAGCAGCCGGTATCTCAGCACAGGAACAAGGTAGGGAAGAATTCAAATACTCATTTTGACTGCCTCCAGAAGTTAGATCAGATGGCCAATGCAATTTGGTGCTAGGCCTTTCCCTTTAGGTTTTACCCCAACAATGTTTTCATTAGTTTCACTCACTCTCGAAATCAAGCATTTTACAGCAGGTTGGAGCAGCCTGTATCTCAGCAGAGGAATAAGGTAGGGAAGAATTCTAAGGATCATTTTGACTGCCTCCAGAAGTTAGATCAGATGGCCAATGCAATTTGGTGCTAGGTCTTTCCCTTTAGGTTTTACCCCAACAATGTTTTCATTAGTTTCGCTCACTCTCGAAATCAAGCATTTTACAGCAGGTTGGAACACCCTGTATCTCAGCAGAGGGAAGAGGTAGGGAAGAATTCAAATACTCATTTTGACTGCCTCCAGAAGTTAGATCAGATGGCCAATGCAGTTTGGTGCTAGGCCTTTCCCTTCAGGCTTTACCCCAACAATATTTTCATTAGTTTCAATCACTCTCGAAATCAAGCATTTTCCAGCAGGGTGAAGCACCCTGTATCTCAGCACAGGAATAAGGTAGGGAAGAATTCAAATACTCATTTTGACTGCCTCCAGAAGTTAGATCAGATGGCGAATTGTATTAGGTGCTTGGCCTTTCCCTTTAGGTTTTACCCTAATAATGTTTTCATTAGTTTCGCTCACTCTCGAAATCAAGCATTTTACAGCAGGTTGGAGCAGCCTGTATCTCAGCACAGGAATAAGGTAGGGAAGAATTCTAAGGATCATTTTGACTGCCTCCAGAAGTTAGATCAGATGGCAAATGGTATTAGGTGCTTGGCCTTTCCCTTTAGGTTTTACCCCAACAATGTTTTCATTAGTTTCGCTCACTCTCGAAATCAAGCTTTTAAAAAAGGATGGAGCACCCTGTATCTCAGCAGAGGAATAAGGTAGGGAAGAATTGTAAGGACCATTTTGACTGCCTCCAGAAGTTAGATCAGATGGCCAATGCAATTTGGTGCTAGGCCTTTCCCTTTAATTTTTACCCCAACAATGTTTTCATTAGTTTCGCTCACTCTCGAAATCAAGCATTTTACAGCAGGGTGGGGCAGCCTGTACTCAGCAGAGGAAAGATGTAGGGAAGAATTCAAATACTCATTTTGACTGCCTCCAAAAGTTAGAGCAGATGGCCAATGCAATTTGGTGCTAGGCCTTTCCCTTTAGGTTTTACCCCAACAAAGTTTACATTAGTTTCGATCACTCTCGAAATCAAGCATTTTCCAGCAGGGTGAAGCACCCTGTATCTCAGCACAGGAATAAGGTAGGGAAGAATTCAAATACTAATTTTGACTGCCTCCAGAAGTTAGATCAGATGGCCAATGCAATTTGGTGCTAGGCCTTTCCCTTTAGGTTTTACCCCAACAATGTTTTCATTAGTTTCGCTCACTCTCGAAATCAAGCATTTTACAGCAGGTTGGAGCAGCCTGTATCTCAGCACAGGAATAAGGTAGGGAAGAATTCAAATACTCATTTTGACTGCCTCCAGAAGTTAGATCAGATGGCAAATTGGATTTGGTGCTAGGTCTTTCCCTTTAGGTTTTACCCCAACAATGTTTTCATTAGTTTCGCTCACTCTCGAAATCAAGCATTTTACAGCAGGTTGGAGCACCCTGTATCTCAGCACAGGAATAAGTTAGGGAAGAATTCAAATACTCATTTTGACTGCCTCCAGAAGTTAGGTCAGAAGGCCAATGCAATTTGGTGCTAGGCCTTTCCCTTTAGGTTTTACCCCAACAATGTCTTCATTAGTTTTGTTCACTCTCGAAATCAAGCATTTTCCAGCAGGGTGAAGCACCCTGTATCTCAGCAGAGTAATAAGGTAGGGAAGAATTCAAACACTCATTTTGACTGCCTCCAGAAGTGAGATCAGATGGCCAATGCAATTTGGTGCTAGGCCTTTCCCTTAGGTTTTACCCCAACAATGTTTTCATTAGTTTCGCTCACTCTCGAAATCAAGCATTTTCCAGCAGGGTGAAGCACCCTGTATCTCAGCAGAGTAATAAGGTAGGGAAGAATTCAAACACTCATTTTGACTGCCTCCAGAAGTGAGATCAGATGGCCAATGCAATTTGGTGCTAGGCCTTTCCCTTAGGTTTTACCCCAACAATGTCTTCATTAGTTTTGTTCACTCTCGAAATCAAGCATTTTCCAGCAGGGTGAAGCACCCTGTATCTCAGCAGAGTAATAAGGTAGGGAAGAATTCAAACACTCATTTTGACTGCCTCCAGAAGTGAGATCAGATGGCCAATGCAATTTGGTGCTAGGCCTTTCCCTTAGGTTTTACCCCAACAATGTTTTCATTAGTTTCGATCACTCTCAAAATCAAGCATTTTACAGCAGGGTGGACGACCTTGTATCTCAGCACAGGAATAAGGTAGGGAAGAATTCAAGTACTCATTTTGACTGCCTACAGAAGTTAGATCAGATGGCAAATGGTATTAGGTGCTTGGCCTTTCCCTTTAGGTTTTACCCCAACAATGTTTTCATTAGTTTCGCTCACTCTCGAAATCAAGCTTTTAAAACAGGATGGAGCGGCCTGTATCTCAGCACAGGAAAAAGGTAGGGAAGAATTCTAAGGATCATTTTGACTGCCTCCAGAAGTTAGATCAGATGGCCAATGCAATTTGGTGCTAGGCCTTTCCCTTTAGGTTTTACCCCAACAATGTTTTCATTAATTTCAATCACTCTCGAAATCAAGCATTTTCCAGCAGGGTGAAGCACCCTGTATCTCAGCAGAGGAGTAAGGTAGGGAAGAATTCAAATACTCATTTTTACTGCCTCCAGAAGTTAGATCAGATGGCCAATGCAATTTGGTGCTAGGCCTTTCCCTTCAGGTTTTACCCCAACAATATTTTCATTAGTTTTGCTCACTCTCGAAATCAAGCATTTTCCAGCAGGGTGAAGCACCCTGTATCTCAGCACAGGAATAAGGTAGGGAAGAATTCCAAGGATCATTTTGACTGCCTCCAGAAGTTAGATCAGATGGCAAATGGTATTTTTTGCTAGGCCTTTGCCTTTAGGTTTTGCCCCAACAATGTTTTCATTAGTTTCGATCACTCTCAAAATCAAGCATTTTCCAGCAGGGTGAAGCACCCTGTATCTCAGCAGAGGAATAAGGTAGGGAAGAATTCAAATACTCATTTTGACTGCCTCCAGATGGTAGATCAGATGGCAAATGGTATTAGGTGCTTGGCCTTTCCCTTTAGGTTTTACCCCAACAATGGTTTCATTAGTTTCGCTCACTCTCGAAGTCAAGCTTTTAAAACAGGATGGAGCAGCCTGTATCTCAGCAGAGGAATAAGGTAGGGAAGAATTCTAAGGATCATTTTGACAGCCTCCAGAAGTTAGATCAGATGGCCAATGCAATTTGGTGCTAGGCCTTTCCCTTTAGGTTTTACCCCAACAATGTTTTCATTAGTTTCGCTCACTCTCGAAATCAAGCATTTCACTGCAGGGTGAAGCACCCTGTATCTCAGCACAGGAGTATGGTAGGGAAGAATTCAAATACTCATTTTCACTGCCTCCAGAAGTTAGATCAGATGGCCAATGCAATTTGGTGCTAGGCCTTTCCCTTTAGGTTTTACCCCAACAATGTTTTCATTAGTTTCGATCACTCTCAAAATCAAGCATTTTACAGCAGGTTGGAGCACCCTGTATCTCAGCACAGGCATAAGGTAGGGAAGAATTCAAATACTCATTTTGACTGCCTCCAGAAGTTAGATCAGATGGCCAATGCAATTTGGTGCTAGGCCTTTCCCTTTAGGTTTTACCCCAACAATGTTTTCATTAGTTTCGATCACTCTCGAAATCAATCATTTTACAGCAGGTTGGAGCAGCCTGTATCTCAGCACAGGAATAAGGTAGGGAAGTGTTGGGGTTTGAGTAAGAGGGGACTTGGGTCCCAGGAACACCTGTGCAATTCAGGCCTTGAAGAATTCTCTGTTGATAATATAGTGGTGAAGAGGAGATGTGAGAAAGTGCTGATTGCTTGGTATGCTGAAGTCCAGCTGCCCCTGAGATGGGAGGCAAGCAAGATAAGGAGGAGGCGAGATCTGGGAAAGAGAGCAATTAGGCCGGATGGAAGAATTCCACAGAGTTGTGAAAACAATGATGTAACCTTTTAGAGAGCAACCAATAGTATGTTGCCTAGTGGGCATAATTATAGCAAACTCAATATAAGATGTGTCTGATGCTCAATAAAGTGGAATCCGCTGATCAAATTGGTCGTTAAAGCGGCTCCCTTCTTGCAGTAAGTGGCGCCCGAACAGGAACCCTAATGAAGACAAACGTTAGGGTTTAAGAAGTTCTTCGGGACGTTGGGAGATTCGCAGTAAGCCGGGAGGCAAGAAGGCGGCCGGCCCAGGATAGCAGTACCGGAGGCTGCAAGAAAAGGGAAGACAGCCTTGAAGCCGAAGACGCTGTAGAGCCGGGAACTGCTTAAACGAGGACTGTGCGCACAGGTATTAACGTTTAAATACGGATATGGATAGGCAGGCAGCGTATGATTTATTTATATGCTTTTTAGAAAAGCGACAGTGTAAGTTAAATTTTACAAAGGAGTTGGTGCCGCTGTTAAGCTATGCAGAAGAGTTAGGATATTTTAAGGACCCAAATGAGGTGTTTGAAAGATTGCAGTGGAAAAAGTCTGGACAAGACTTGTGGCTGCATGGCTTAGGTGATGAAAAACGAGCAAAGGAGTGTGGAAAATGGTGGAAGATGGTTATGACAGCATTGGATCAGCATCGTGCTGAGCAAATGGCAGCTTATCAAGCCAGGGTACGATTAGATTATACGGACCCAAATGGAGCAAGTGTTACACATGCTGGGTTGCCTTTGTCAGAAGAGGTTCAGGATTATTTAAGAAAGGAGAAGGCTGCGTGTGTAAAAGGGTTAGGTGGCAGAGTCGAATTACAGTCTGTAACACAGGACTCTGCTGAGGAGCCTTCCCCGTCTCTTTTAGCTGAGCAAATTGTACAGGAGAAGAAAGTAGGTGAGGGAGAGGAGACAAACAGGGCGATAGATCCTGGAGGTAGTGTTAAAGATCATGCAAGAAAGCACGCAGAGTATTGGCGAAAGGTTGCAGAGCACTTAAACGCCGAAGGAGATCAGGAAGGGTTTAGCCGGCTGGCTGTTTCACATCAAGCTTTTCCGGTGATGTATACACAGGTCCCTGGGGAGCAGAATGTTGTCCAGGCTGATGTAACCCAATTGCCATGGAAATTGTTATCTCAATTACGACAGACTGCGAGTCAGTTTGGGATTCAATCTGAACCAGCTAGACAGATGATTGATTTTATTTACATGAACTATAATATGTTACCTAGAGATTCTTATAATGTTATGAAGCTGATCCTAACAGCATCTCAATTTATGACATTTTTGAATGAGTGGGAACACCTAGCTAGACAATCAGCTGGAGTACAAAGACAGCAAAACGATCCATTATTTGGTGTAACAGTAGATCAGTTGTGTGGAACGGGACAGTATGAGAGACCAGAGTTACAGGCACTTTTACAGCCGCCCGTTTTGCAAGCATCAGCCCAGATAGTAAGGAGGGCTTTTGAAAAGCAGAAGGATGGAAATGCAAATCCTCACTATATGGGAATTAAGCAAGGTAGACAGGAACCTCTTGGCGAATTTGTAGATAAGTTGCTTGCCGCACTTAGAGCAGCAAGCGTAGGAGAAGGTATCCGAGAGGCAATTTTAAGGCAGTGTCTAATGCAGAATGGGAACCAGCAGACGCAGCAGCTTATTACATCAGCAGATCCTAGATGGACGGTAGCTGAATTGTTGCAGAGGGCTCAGGACTTGCCAAGCAATCCGATGGCCATGTTGAGGGAGGTGATTGATAAGGGATTACAAAAACAGGCTGAGGTGTTGTCAATGACAATGACAAAACAGCTTGAGCATAGTCAACAGGTTATGGCAGCCTTAGTACCTTTGCGCACAAACTCGAAAGGGCAAGGCCGACCCTATAAGCAGTCATCAGACGAAATACAGTGTCATCGCAAAGCGTAAGGCGGAGATATATCGTCTAAAGTAATGCCTGGACTTTTGGCCCATAGATCCGCTTTAGGGCATTTCCCTAGCGGAGATAGTTATTTTGATGAAGCTTGTTGGAGAGAATACAGGAACAAGCTGTGGGACTTGGTTATAGATGGTGATAAAGCTGCTATAAAGCTGCAAAAGTCGTGGCGAGAATGCATGAACTGTGTTAAAACCTATGAACTGGAACAGCGAATAGCTGCTGCAGTTTCTGCGAATTCGTCAGAACGGGATGCAGCGCCAGTTGTATCTGAATTGCGACCGAAGAATGTGTTTGAAAAATATCGCCCGGGGCCGCCTCCGGCACAGAGCACAATACCACTACCGTGCCCTGCAAGACCTGAATTTCCACCTCCACCCCCACCGACGGAATTCAGTGAGGCGCCTAATGACCTAGCCCCAGGCGCAGCCTGCCTGGCTAGGGGAGTGGGGGCTTCGGCTGAACTGAACGGCAGCGTAGAATCACAATCTGAGACAGTAAATCAGAGGGAGACACCGTTATCTATTTTTCCGGCTGTTAGAAAAGTTGGTGGAGCACATGTGTCAAAAACTGATTTTAGAAAGTTCCCAGGGAAAAGAAATGCTCTTAGAAAATAAAACGGAGAAGAAACCTAACTTGGGAGCGGTTGTGCGGATTAACTGGAAAGCGATTGTGCAGCAGGCTGTGAAAAATGGATGTTACGATGTGGCTGCTGAGTTGTCTGAAGTACTGTGTTTTCCTGTAATGTATGATATTGATCATAATCAAGGACACTATCAGGTTTCGGACTGGACAGAGGACATCAAGACACTGATGAGAATGATTTTTACTCCTTCTCAAATTATCATGTTTGATAAGTTTTGGGGACAGTTTTGTCAGCTCTCAGAGAATACACAACAGCAGCAGGGGGATCCTCTGGCTGGAGTCACAGCACAACAATTAATGGGAACAGGACAATGGTTTGGTGTTGAACGACAAGTTCGAAGTGGTCCTGCAGTCTTTCAGGAATCAATGGAATGTGCCCAAAAGGCGTTAAAAAGAGTACAGGCAGACCCTAAAAGGCCGCACTATATGTCTTTAAGACAAAAGCCAGAAGAGTCGTTTGCAGAATTTGTAGATCGTGTATGTGAGGCAATGAGTAATTCGGATATTCCTGACTATTTAAAGGGTTATATGTTAAAAAATGTAGCTTTTGACGGAGCTAATACAGAAACAAAATCAGTATTGGTAAATTTACCACAGGGGACCACAATTGAGGAGATGCTGGAAAGAGCAGCTAACACACCTTCTGGTCCACAGGCTTTTCTCATAGATACTATGCACAAATTGGCTGAACGATCACTGAAATTGGAAGAGGCTGCAGAGTCACAAACCGAAATATTGGCAGCCTTAGCTCCTTTAAAGGCTAATACGAGGGGGCAACAAGGGGATGTTTTTCAAAGGAAGATACAATGTTATAAGTGTGGTAAAGAAGGGCATATCCAATCACAATGTAGAGTGAAATTTGTATGGTGTGATAATTGTAAAAGTAATTCTCATTCCACCAATGCATGTCAAAGTTCGGGAAACGGCCAGAGCAGCGCGAAGAGCCACCACGCCGGGACACAAGTGGCAGCTCCAGTCTATTACCAGCAGGACGCAGAAATGAAAACGACACCTCAGCCTTACAACCAGCAACCAGAGGAAGCATCGGCTTGGACGTGGCAAAAGCAGTAGATGCTACCTTAATAGATAATCGGCCCATTAAAGTGGAAACAAATGTAAAGGGACCTATATACATCAATGGTCAGCCTGTAGGAGCATTGTTAATGGGTCGATCATCTATGGGTGTTAAAGGGGTAATGGTATTGCCAGGGGTAATTGATGCGGATTACAGTGGTGTTATTTGTGTTGTGATGTGGAAATGGTATGCGATCAGCCTGTACGAGGTGACAAAGGCTTTGGATCCACAGGGGGACTGGCTCTCTTAACTATACCAATGGGAAGACGACCAGTCGCTGGTGTTGAATTTTGGTACGGGTCTCAGCACGTGAAATTAATTTGCCTGCTAGATACTGGTGCTGACATCACAATCATGAGTAATGCACACTGGCCGAGACACTGGCCTTTAGAGCCAGCAATAGGGGAAGTAGAAGGTGTTGGAGGAGCTCAAGCAGTAATGCAGAGTAGTCACAAAATTGTAGTGAAGATTGAAGGAAAACAGGCCTTAATTACAGTTACAATTACAGTTACAGTTATGCCATTGCCTAATGGAATCAATGCTTTGGTGGGCCGGGATGTGATGCAGCAATTGGGTCTTAACCTCAGCACCCCCCCCCCCCCAGCGGTTTCTGGTACGGCTACTGTCGACCATGGCTCTGTTATGATTTAAAGCAACAGTACTCATTTTGTCATTTCTGATTGTAACGTCTTTCAGAGATTTGTTATTTAGCGTTTTGTTAAGTTTTTCTAATAAGCATAATGAATAAGTAAGCATTTGATATTTATAAGTACTTGGTACATAGTAATTGCAGTAAGGTGTAAGTACTTTGTAATGAGTTCACATTGTATGATTTTCTTTTGGTTCGAAACTTTTTTAATTGTGTGCCTATAGGCATTTCAAAGGAGCTCCATGTAATATAGTTAAGGAATGTATAAACAGGTTTTAATTTTGGAAAGTGTTTTTTAGTTAATGTAACAATTTTATTTCTTTTTAGACACTGATTTGATGGATTAATTTTAACATAGTTTTTTAAGGTTTTAAGGATTTTTTGGTATTAGCATAAGTTAAGGTTTGTAGTAAATAGGTATTAATTTTAACAACTATTCCTTCACTAATGTGCAGAAGAACCAAGACTAAGAGGAAACAGCATTTCCCACGAAGTCGAACATCGATCACAATAACTATTATGATAATCTGGGGTCAAAAGCATCAATCAAAAAATATTTTGTCCTGAATGATGAATTTGAAAATAGGCAGTTTGGGCTGGTAAATACAGAAAACCTATTTTGTGGTGAGAAAAAGGATTTAAATCCCCATGGAAAATTATTGAAAGGGATTGGCATAAGTGGGAAATAAAGACTAGAGAAATTTTCGTTGGGAAATATCAGGAATAATTAAAAGGATTAGTAAAAGGAAAAGTAAGAGACATAAGATTTTGAAGGCAGAGGAATTAAAATAACAAAAGCACAATGGGAAATGGTAAACGAACTAACCAAGGAAGTAGAGAAGAGACTCCAAATGGAATTTTGAAGTGGGTTAAGGAGTTAAAAAATCTGTAGGGCTCCTGAAGAATGTAACTGCTGCCGAGAAGAAAATACACCCGGCTGCTGGTTGCACCCCAGCAGGCCGAGGAGGCAGAGTTCACATATACTTGGTGGAGCCTAATTTTGATCCTAACCCTATTTGTACATAAGTAGTCCAATCGAAATCAAAAACCATGTTCCCATGTGTGGAATCTTGATCAGACCGGAGAGAAAAGACTTGAACTTGAAAAAGCAATAGTAAATTTTTCTGCTACAGTTGAAATCATAGTAAATGCAAGCATAGATGCAATAAAAGTGCAGCAAATTGAAATCAATAGTCTCTCGAAAATATCTACTCAGAATAGATTAGCTTTGGATTTTTTATATGTTAAGGAAGGGGGTGTATGTGTAGTCATAAATGTAAGTTGTTGTAGTTATGTTAATGTAGATGAACGAGTGGAAACAGATTTACAGGCGATTGTAAGCCACAATCAGATATTACATCAGATTTCTTTAGATGATACTTCTTGTGGATTTAAAGAAATATGGGATAAGTTAACTTCTTGCTTATCGACTATAAGTTGCTTTAAAAAATTGTTTGTAATACCTGTTGGAATAATTGTAATACTGATCTGTGTAATTCATTGTAATTGTTGTTTTAAAATGGTAAGACCTTTAGATGAAATTGTTTATGCCAATAAGTTACAAGCAAATGGTTATGATCAGAATGTGATCAGAACAGATGAACTTAATTATGATCCAATTAAGAAGGTTCTGAAATATCTGGAAATTTTAACACAAATCAATGGTGACCAAAAAAAAAAAAAAAAAAAAAAAAAAAAAAAAAAAAAGGGGGAATTGTGATGAATATACTGGTGATTTGTGTTAAAATTGTAAGACTTAGAGTGCACTGGGATTAAGGGTCAGGATCTTGTGAGGCCTGTTTAGAGGGTAAAGAGAAAGAAATCTATCTTGCAGACTTGCAAGGACACTGTCTGGTTAATTGGAGACACCACAGCTGAGAAGGAGCTGTCTTAAAGATAAACATTCAGAACTGGGAATTTGTTTTCTTCAGATAAGAAGCCTGCACAATTGGGCATGTGTGAAAGTGGATGCTCTGACCCTTACCACACTGAATGTAGGGAGAAGGGATTTATATGTTATCTCACCAGTTCGCTATAATTTTACACACCTAGAGGGAAAATCAAAATTCATAACAACACAACATGCATTTTCATTTTCGGTTGAAAACATCAACAAATGGTACCAATAAGAGATCAGTATTACTAGGATGAGCAAAAACACATTATTATGGGTAATTTTATATTGGGCAAAGTAATGAAGCTCTTTTGCTCTTGCTGATTGCCTGCAAGTTTTCTGTCTGTAAGGCTAGAGCCTGGCCAGATCTACCTTTACAGATTAAAGAAATCTTGCTACCCTTAAACAATTTATGATTTTTGACCATCCTAGAGAAAATAAAAATGTAACATATCCCTAAAGTAGATTGTAAAACAGTGTTAAGGATTGCATTTATGTCTTAATCTTTGTAATGTGTTCAGGCATAATCAAGTCTTCTCTGTCAATAAGAAGAGTGAAATGTAAAGATCAGAACTATTAAGATCTAAGTTCTTCTTTACAATGTCTGTTATCTTTGACCATGTATTATGCCAGCTCTGTTAGAGCATTCTATCTAGATTCAACTTAAGCTTTGTGCCTTGTATAGGTAACATGGCCCAACATAACAGGCAATAATGAATTTTGATTGAGCCTTCAGACTGTGGGGGAACCTTTTCAGACGTGTCTGATAGGGATACCCAGACTTGATGTAAATATGTTTGTTAATTATAGTAGTAAGCTTTAAGGTTTTTAGGTATTATTGTACTAATTTTGATTATTGTTAAACTTGTTTATAATTGTATTATGCAAAGCGTTCAAAGGACAACCTCCAAGGCCTTACTTGCACAAAAGAAAAAAGGGGGATTTGTTGGGGTTTGAGTAAGAGGGGACTTGGGTCCCAGGAACACCTGTGCAATTCAGGCCTTGAAGAATTCTCTGTTGATAATATAGTGGTGGAGCGGAGATGTGAGAAAGTGATGATTGCTTGGTATGCTGAAGTCCAGCTGCCCCTGAGATGGGAGGCAAGCAGGATAAGGAGGAGGCGAGATCTGGGAAAGAGAGCAATTAGGCCGGATGGAAGAATTAAACAGAGTTGTGAAAACAATGATGTAACCTTTTAGAGAGCAACCAATAGTATGTTGCCAAGTAGGAATAATTATAGCAAACTGCATATAAGATGTGTCAGATGCTCAATAAAGTGGAATCCGCTGATCAAATTGGTCAATAAAGCGGCCCCCTTCTTGCAGTAGGGAAGAATTCAAATACTCATTTTGACTGCCTCCAGAAGTTAGATCAGATGGCCAATGCAATTTGGTGCTAGGCCTTTCCCTTTAGGTTTTACCCCAACAATGTTTTCATCAGTTTCGCTCACTCTCGAAATCGAGCATTTTACAGCAGGGTGGAGCAGCCTGTATCTCAGCAGAGCAAAGATGTAGGGAAGAATTCAAATACTCATTTTGACTGCCTCCAGAAGTTAGATCAGATGGCCAATGCAATTTGGTGCTAGGCCTTTCCCTTTAGGTTTTACCCCAACAATGTTTTCATTAGTTTTGCTCACTCTCGAAATCAAGCATTTTCCAGCAGGGTGAAGCACCCTGTATCTCAGCACAGGAATAAGGTAGGGAAGAATTCTTAGGATCATTTTAACTGCCTGCAGAAGTTAGATCAGATGGCAAATGGTATTTGGTCCTAGGCCTTTGCCTTTAGGTTTTACCCCAACAATGTTTTCATTAGTTTCGATCACTCTCAAAATAAAGCATTATAAAGCCGAGTGGGCCACCTTGTATCTCAGCAGAGGAATAAGGTAGGGAAGAATTGAAATACTCATTTTGACTGCCTCCAGAAGTTAGATCAGATGGCCAATGCAATTTTGTGCTAGGCCTTTCCCTTCAGGTTTTACCCCAACAATGTTTTCATTAGTTTCGATCAGTCCCGAAATCAAGAATTTTACAGCAGGTTGGAGCAGCCTGTATCTCAGCACAGGAATAAGGTAGGGAAGAATTCTAAGGATCATTTTGACTGCCTCCAGAAGTTAGATCAGATGGCCAATGCAATTTGGTACTAGGCCTTTCCCTTTAGGTTTTACTTCTGTAATGTTTTCATTAGTTTCGCTCACTCTGGATATCAAGTATTTTACAGCAGTGTGGACCACCTTGTATCTCAGCACAGGAATAAGGTAGGGAAGAATTCAAATACTCATTTTGACTGCCTCCAGAAGTTAGATCAGATGGCAAATTGGATTTGGTGCTAGGCCTTTCCCTTTAGGTTTTACGCCAATAATCTTTTCATTAGTTTCGCTCACTCTCAAAATCAAGCATTTTACAGCAGGTTGGAGCAGCCTGCATCTCTCCACAGGAATAAGGAAGGGAAGAATTCTAAGGATCATTTTGACTGCCTCCAGAAGTTAGATCAGATGGCCAATGCAATTTGGTGCTAGGCCTTTCCCTTTAGGTTTTACCCCAACAATGTTTTCATTAGTTTCGCTCACTCTCGAAATCAAGCATTTTCCAGCAGGTTGGAGCAGCCTGTATCTCAGCAGAGGAATAAGGTAGGGAAGAATTCTAAGGATCATTTTGACTGCCTCCAGAAGTTAGATCAGATGGCCAATGCAATTTGGTGCTAGGCCTTTCCCTTTAGGTTTTACCCCAACAATGTTTTCATTAGTTTCGATCACTCTCGAAATCAAGCATTTAACAGCAGGTTGGAGCAGCCTGTATCTCAGCAGAGGAATAAGGTAGGGAAGAATTCAAATACTCATTTTGACTGCCTCCAGAAGTTACATCAGATGGCCAATGGAATTTGGTGCTAGGCCTTTCCCTTTAGGTTTTACCCCAACAATGTTTTCATTAGTTTCGCTCACTCTCGAAATCAAGCATTTAACAGCAGGTTGCAGCACCCTGTATCTCAGCAGAGGAATAAGGTAGGGAAGAATTCAAATACTCATTTTGACTGCCTCCAGAAGTTAGATGTGATGGCAAACTGTATTTGGTGCCAGGTCTTTCCCTTTAGGTTTTACCCCAACAATGATTTCATTAGTTTCGCTCACTCTCGAAATCAAGCATTTTACAGCAGGTTGGAGCACCCTGTATCTCAGCAGAGGAATAAGCAAGGGAAGAATTCTAAGGATCAATTTGACTACCTCCAGAAGTTAGATCAGATGGCCAATGCAATTCGGTTCTAGGCCTTTCCATTTAGGGTTTACCCTAACAATGTTTTCATTAATTTCGATCACTCTCGAAATCAAGCATTTTACAGCAGGTTGGAGCAGCCTGTATCTCAGCACAGGAATAAGGTAGGGAAGAATTCAAATACTTATTTTGACTGCCTCCAGAAGTTAGATCAGATGGCCAATGCAATTTGGTGCTAGGCCTTTCCCTTTACGTTTTACCCCAACAATGTTTTCATTAGTTTCGATCACTCTCGAAATCAAGCATTTTACAGCAGGTTGGAGCAGCCTGTGTCTCAGCAGAGGAATAAGGTAGGGAAGAATTCAAATACTCATT
Organism: Melanerpes formicivorus; assembly: GCF_026170545.1. Taxonomy (NCBI): domain Eukaryota; kingdom Metazoa; phylum Chordata; class Aves; order Piciformes; family Picidae; genus Melanerpes; species Melanerpes formicivorus. The sequence goes on from NW_027142845.1 coordinate 57,608, forward strand.
TTGACTGCCTCCAGAAGTTAGATCAGATGGCCAATGCAATTTGGTGCTAGGCCTTTCCCTTTAGGTTTTACCCCAACAATGTCTTCATTAGTTTTGTTCACTCTCGAAATCAAGCATTTTATAGAAGGTTGGAGCACCCTGTATCTCAGCACAGGAATAAGATAGAGAAAAATTCTGCAGATCATTTTGACTGCCTCCAGAAGTTAGATCAGATGGCAAATGGTATTTGTTGCTAGGCCTTTCCCTTTAGGTTTTACCCCAACAATGTTTTCATTAGTTTTGATCACTCTCGAAATCAAGCATTTTATAGCAGGTTGTAGCACCCTGTATCTCAGCACAGGAATAAGATAGAGAAAAATTCTACAGATCATTTTGACTGCCTCCAGAAGTTAGATCAGATGACCAATGCAATTTGGTGCTAGGCCTTTCTCTTTAGGTTTTACCCCAACAATGTTTTCATTAGTTTCGATGACTCTCGAAATCAAGCATTTTACAGCAGGTTGGAGCAGCCTGTATCTTAGCACAGGAAAAAGGTAGGGAAGAATTCAAATACTCATTTTGAGTGCCTTCAGAAGTTAGATCAGATGGAAAATGCAATTTGGTGCTAGGCCTTTCCATTTAGGTTTTACCCCAACAATGTTTTCATTAGTTTCGCTCACTCTCGAAATCAAGCATTTTACAGCAGGTTGCAGCAGCCTGCATCTCTGCACAGGAATAAGGTAGGGAAGAATTCTAAGGATCATTTTGACTGCCTCCAGAAGTTAGATCAGATGGACAATGCAATTTGGTGCTAGGCCTTTCCCTTTAGGTTTTACCCCAACAATGTTTTTATTAGTTTCGCTCACTCTCGAAATCAAGCATTTTACAGCAGGTTGGAGCAGCCTGTATCTCAGCAGAGGAATAAGGTAGGGAAGAATTCAAATACTCATTTTGACTGCCTCCAGAAGGTACATCAGATGGCCAATGCAGTTTGGTGCTAGGCCTTTCCCTTTAGGTTTTACCCCAATAATGTTTTCATTAGTTTCGATCACTCTCGAAATCAAGCATTTTACAGCAGGTTGGAGCAGCCTGTATCTCAGCAGAGGAATAAGGTAGGGAAGAATTGAAATACTCATTTTGACTGCCTCCAGAAGTTAGATCAGATGGCAAATGGTATTTGGTGCTAGGCCTTTCCCTTTAAGTTTTACCCCAACAATGTTTTCATTAGTTTTGCTCACTCTCGAAATCAAGCATTTTATAGCAGCTTGGAGCACCCTGTATCTCAGCACAGGAATAAGATAGGGAAGAATTCTACAGATCATTTTGACTGCCTCCAGAAGTTAGATCAGATGGCCAATGCAATTTGGTGCTAGGCCTTTCCCTTTAGGTTTTACCCCAATAATGTTTTCATTAGTTTCGATCACTCTCGAAATCAAGCATTTTACAGCAGGTTGGAGCAGCCTGTATCTCAGCACAGGAATAAGATAGGGAAGAATTCTACAGACCATTTTGACTGCCTCCAGAAGTTAGATCAGATGGCCAATGCAATTTGGTGCTAGGCCTTTCCCTTTAGGTTTTACCCCAACAATGTTTACATTAGTTTCGCTCACTCTCGAAAGCAAGCATTTCACAGCAGGTTGGAGCACCCTGTATCTCAGCAGAGGAATAAGGTAGGGAAGAATTCAAATACTCATTTTGACTGCCTCCAGAAGTTAGACCAGATGGCAAATGGTATTAGGTGCTTGGCCTTTCCCTTTAGGTTTTACCCCAACAATGATTTCATTAGTTTCGCTCACTCTCGAAATCAAGCTTTTAAAACAGGATGGAGCAGCCTGTATCTAAGCACAGGAATAAGGTAGGGAAGAATTCTAAGGATCATTTTGACTGCCTCCAGAAGTTAGATCAGATGGCCAATGCAATTTGGTGCTAGGCCTTTCCCTTTAGGTTTTACACCAACAATGTTTTCATTAGTTTTGATCACTCACGAAATCAAGCATTTTACAGCAGGTTGGAGCAGCCTGTATCTCAGCACAGGAATAAGGTAGGGAAGAGTTCAAATACTCATTTTGACTGCCTCCAGAAGGTAGATCAGATGGCCAATGCAATTTGGTGCTAGGCCTTTCCCTTTAGGTTTTACCCCAACAATGTTTTCATTAGTTTCGATCAATCTCGAAATCAAGCATTTTACAGCAGGATGGAGGACACTGTATCTCAGCAGAGGAATAAGGTAGGGAAGAATTCAAATACTCATTTTGACTGCCTCCAGAAGTTAGATCAGATGGCAAATGGTATTTGGTGCTAGGCCTTTCCCTTTAGGTTTTACCCCAACAATGTTTTCATTAGTTTTGCTCACTCTCGAAATCAAGCATTTTATAGCCGGTTTGAGCAGCCTGTATCTCAGCACAGGAATAAGATAGGGAAGAATTCTAAGGATCATTTTGACTGCCTCCAGAAGTTAGATCAGATGGCCAATGCAATTTGGTGCTAGGCCTTTCCCTTTAGGTTTTACCCCAACAATGATTTCATTAGTTTCGCTCACTCTCGAAATCAAGCTTTTAAAACAGGATGGAGCAGCCTGTATCTAAGCACAGGAATAAGGTAGGGAAGAATTCTATGGATCATTTTGACTGCCTCCAGAAGTTAGATCAGATGGCCAATGCAATTTGGTGCTAGGTCTTTCCCTTTAGGTTTTACCCCAACAATGTTTTTATTAGTTTCGATCACTCTCGAAATCAAGCATTTCACTGCAGGTTGGAGCACCCTGTATCTCAGCAGAGGAATAAGGTAGGGAAGAATTCAAATACTCATTTTGACTTCCTCCAGAAGTTAGATCAGATGGCCAATGCATTTTGGTGCTAGGCCTTTCCCTTTACGTTTTACCCCAACAATGTTTTCATTAGTTTCGATCACTCTCGAAATCAAGCATTTTACAGCAGGTTGGAGCAGCCTGTATCTCAGCAGAGGAATAAGGTAGGGAAGAATTCAAATACACATTTTGACTGCCTCCAGAAGGTAGATCAGATGGCCAATGCAATTTGGTGCTAGGCCTTTCCCTTTAGGTATTACTCCAGTAATTTTTTCATTAGTTTCGCTCACTCTGGAAATCAAGTATTTTACAGTAGTGTGGACCACCTTGTATCTCAGCAGAGGAATAAGGTAGGGAAGAATTCAAATACTCATTTTGACTGCCTCCAGAAGTTAGATCAGATGGCCAATGCAATTTGGTGCTAGGCCTTTCCCTTTAGGTTTTACCCCAACAATGTTTTAATTAGTTTTGCTCACTCTCGAAATCAAGCATTTTATAGCAGGGTGAGGCACCCTGTATCTCAGCAAAGGAAGAAGATAGAGAAAAATTCTACAGATCATTTTGACTGCCTCCAGAAGTTAGATCAGATGGCCAGTGCAATTTGGTGCTAGGCCTTTCCCTTTAGGTTTTACCCCAACAATATTTTCATTAGTTTCGATCACTATCGGAATGAAGCATTTTACAGCAGGTTGGAGCAGCCTGTATCTCAGCACAGGAATAAGGTAGGGAAGAATTCTAAGGATCATTTTGACTGCCTCCAGAAGTTAGATCAGATGGCAAATTGGATTTGGTGCTAGGCCTTTCCCTTTAGGTTTTACCCCAACAATGTTTTCATTAGTTTCGCTCACTCTCGAAATCAAGCATTTCACAGCAGGTTGGAGCAGCCTGTATCTCAGCACAGGAATAAGGTAGGGAAGAATTCTAAGAATTCTAAGGGGGAAGAGGACGCTGTATCTCCTTTGGAAGGAGGGGAAGGCTTCTCGAGGTATGTTCAAGGAAGCTGTTAGATTATGTAGGAATAAAATTAGGGAGGCTAAGGCCCAGCTGGAACTGAAGCTGGCCACCTCAGTCAAAGATAATAGAAAGTATTTTTATAAATATATTAACAATAAGAAGAAGGGCAGGAAGAACCTGAACTCCCTAGTGGACCTGGAGGGGAACACAGTTACTGAGGATGAGGATAAAGCTGAGGTCCTGAACACCTTCTTTACCTCAATGTTTAACAGCAAGGCAGGAGTTCAGGACGAGTGGTCTCCGGAGCTGGGCGTTGGGGTCGGGGAGCAGAGTAATACCCTGGAAATCCATGAGGAGTTAGTTCGGGACCTGCTGAGCCACTTGGATATCCACAAGTCCATGGGACCAGGTGGAATCCATCCTAGGGTGCTGAGAGAGCTGGCGGATGTGCTAGCTAGGCCACTCTCCATCATTTTCCTCCAGTCCTGGCTCACTGGTGAGGTCCCAGATGACTGGAAACTGGCCAACGTGGTCCCCATCCACAAGAAGGGTCGGATGGAGGAACCTGGAAACTACAGGCCAGTCAGCCTGACCTCAGTGCCAGGGAAAGTGATGGAGCAGATTATCCTGGCAGCAATAACTGCGCACCTGAAGGATGGCCAAGGGCTCAGGTCCAGCCAACATGGATTCAGGAAGGGCAGATCCTGCCTCTCCAACCTGATCTCTTTCTATGATCAGGTGACCCGCCTGGTGGATGTGGGGAGGCCTGTGGATGTGGTCTACCTAGACTTCAGCAAGGCCTTTGACACCGTCCCCCACAGCAAACTGCTGACTAAGCTGTCAGCCTGTGGATTGGACCACTACACTCTGTGCTGGGTTAGGAACTGGCTGGAGGGCCGGGCCCAGAGAGTGGTCGTGAACGGTGCCGCATCCAGCTGGAGGCCAGTCACCAGTGGTGTCCCCCAGGGATCAGTGCTGGGCCCTGTCCTCTTCAACATATTCGTTGATGATCTGGATGAAGGGGTAGAGTCAGTCATCAGCAAGTTTGCAGATGACACAAAGTTAGGGGCAGATGTTAGTCAATTAGAGGGTAGAAAGGCTCTGCAGAGGGACCTCGACCGACTGGACAGATGGGCAGAGTCCAATGGGATGGCTTTCAACAAGTCCAAGTGCCGAGTGCTGCACTTTGGCTATGGCAATCCCATGCAGAGCTATAGGCTGGGGTCGGAGTGGCTGGAGAGCTCACAGACAGAGAGGGACCTGGGTGTGCTGATCGACAGCCACCTGAATATGAGCCAGCAGTGTGCTCAGGTGGCCAGGAGGGCCAATAGCATTCTGGCCTGCATTAGGAATAGTGTGGCCAGCAGGAGCAGGGAGGTCATAGTGCCCCTGTACTCTGCTCTGGTTAGGCCGCACCTTGAGTACTGTGTCCAGTTCTGGGCTCCTCAGTTTAAGAAGGACATTGAGACACTTGAGCGTGTCCAGAGAAGGGCAACAAGGCTGGTGAGAGGCCTTGAACACAAGCCCTATGAGGAGAGGCTGAGGGAGCTGGGATTGTTTAGCCTGGAGAAGAGGAGGCTCAGGGGTGACCTTATTGCCCTCTACAACTACCTGAAGGGTGGTTGTAGCCAGGAGGGAGTTGGCCTCTTCTCCCAGGCAACCAGCATCAGAACAAGGGGACACAGTCTCAAGCTGCGCCAGGGGAGGTTCAGACTCGAGGTGAGGAGGAAGTTCTTCACCGAGCGAGTCATTCGGCATTGGAATGGGTTGCCCAGGGAGGTGGTTGAGTCATCGACCCTGGAGGCGTTCAAGGGGAGATTGGACGTGGCACTTGGTGCCATGGTCTGGTCATGGGGTCTGCGGTGTCAGGTTGGACTCGATGATCCTTGAGGTCCTTTCCACCCTAAGTGATACTGTGATACTGTGTGATACTGTGGATCATTTTGACTGCCTCCAGAAGTTAGATCACATGGACAATGCAATTTGGTGCTAGGCCTTTCCCTTTACGTTTTACCCCAACAATGTTTTCATTAGTTTCGATCACTATCGAAATGAAGCATTTCACAGCAGCTTGGAGCACCCTGTATCTCAGCACAGGAAAGAGGTAGGGAAGAATTCAAATACTCATTTTGACTGCCTCCAGAAGTTAGATCAGATGGCCAATGCAATTTGGTGCTAGGCCTTTCCCTTTAGGTTTTACCCCAACAATGTTTTCATACATTTCCATCACTCTTGAAATCAAGCATTTTACAGCAGGTTGGAGCAGCCTGTATCTCAGCACAGGAAAGAGGTAGCGAAGAATTCAAATACTCATTTTGACTGCCTCCAGAAGTTAGATCAGATGGCCAATGCAATTTGGTGCTAGGCCTTTCCATTAGTTTTAACCCCAACAATGTTTTCATTAGTTTAGATCACTCTCGAAATTAAGCATTTTACAGCAGGTTGGAGCAGCCTGTATCTCAGCACAGGAATAAGGTAGGGAAGAATTCTAAGGATCATTTTGACTGCCTCCAGAAGTTAGATCAGATGGCCAATGCAATTTGGTGCGAGGCCTTTCCCTTTACGTTTTACCCCAACAACGTTTTCATTAGTTTCGATCACTCTCGAAATCAAGCATTTTACAGCAGGTTGGAGCACCCTGTGTCTCAGCAGAGGAATAATGTAGGGAAGAATTCAAATACTCATTTTGACTGCCTCCAGAAGTTAGATCAGATGGCCAATGCAATTTGGTGGTAGGCCTTTCCCTTTAGGTTTTACCCCAACAATGTTTTCATTAGTTTCGATCACTCTCGAAATCAAGCATTTTAAACAGGTTGGAGCACCCTGTATCTCAGCACAGGAATAAGGTAGGGAAGAATTCTAAGGATCATATTCACTGCCTCCAGAAGTTAGATCAGATGGCAAATGCAATTTGGTGCTAATCCTTTCCCTTTACGTTTTACCCCAACAATGTTTTCATTAGTTTCGCTCACTCTCGAAATCAAGCATTTAACAGCAGGTTGGAGCACCCTGTATCTCAGCACAGGAATAAGGAATGGAAGAATTCTAAGGATCATTTTGACTGCCTCTAGAAGTTAGATCAGATGGCAAATGGTATTTGGTGCTAGGCCTTTCCCTTTAGGTTTTACCCCAACAATGTTTTCATTAGTTTTGCTCACTCTCGAAATCATGCATTTTACAGCAGGTTGGAGCACCCTGTATCTCAGCACAGGAAAGAGGTAGGGAAGAATTCAAATACTCATTTTGACTGCCTCCAGAAGTTAGATCAGATGGCCAATGCAATTTGGTGCTAGGCCTTTCCATTAGTTTTTACCCTAACAATGTTTTCATTAGTTTAGATCACTCTCAAAATTAAGCATTTTACAGCAGGTTGGAGCAGCCTGTATCTCAGCACAGGAATAAGGTAGGGAAGAATTCAAATACTCATTTTGACTGCCTCCAGAAGTTAGATCAGATGGCAAATTGGATTTGGTGCTAGGCCTTTCCCTTTAGGTTTTACCCCAACAATGTTTTCATTAGTTTTGCTCACTCTCGAAATCAAGCATTTTACAGCAGGTTGGAGCAGCCTGTATCTCAGCACAGGAATAAGGTAGGGAAGAATTCAAATACTCATTTTGACTGCCTCCAGAAGTTAGATCAGATGGCCAATGCAATTTGGTGCTAGGCCTTTCCCTTTAGGTTTTACCCCAACAATGTTTTCATTAGTTTCGATCACTCTTGAAATCAAGCATTTTACAGCAGGTTGGAGCAGCCTGTATCTCAGCACAGGAATAAGGTAGGGAAGAATTCTAAGGATCATTTTGACTGCCTCCAGAAGTTAGATCAGATGGCCAATGCAATTTGGTGCCAGGCCTTTCCCTTTAGGTTTTACCCCAACAATGTTTTCATTAGTTTCGATCACTCTCGATATCAGGCATTTTACAGCAATGTAAAGCACCCTGTATCTCAGCAGAGGAATAAGGTAGGGAAGAATTCAAATACTCATTTTGACTGCCTACAGAAGTTAGATCAGATGGCCAATGCAATTTGGTGCTAGGCCTTTCCCTTTTGGTTTTACCCCAACAATGTTTTCATTAGTTTCCATCACTCTTGAAATCAAGCATTTTACAGCAGGTTGGAGCAGCCTGTATCTCAGCACAGGAAAGAGGTAGGGAAGAATTCAAATACTCATTTTTACTGCCTCCAGAAGTTAGATCAGATGGCCAATGCAATTTGGTGCTAGGCCTTTCCCTTTACGTTTTACCCCAACAATGTTTTCATTAGTTTCGCTCACTCTCGAAATCAAGCATTTTACAGCAGGTTGGAGCACCCTGTATCTCAACAGAGGAATAAGGTAGGGAAGAATACGAAGGATCAATTTGACTGCCTCCAGAAGTTAGATCAGATGGCCAATGCAATTTGGTGCTAGGCCTTTCCCTTTTGGGTTTACCCCAACAATGTTTTCATTAGTTTCGCTCACTCTCGAAATCAAGCATTTTACAGCAGGTTGGAGCACCCTGTACCTCAGCAGAGGAATACGGTCGGGAAGAATTCAATTACTCATTTTGACTGCCTCCAGAAGTTAGATCAGATGGCCAATGCAATTTGGTGCTAGGCCTTTCCCTTTAGGTTTTACCCCAACAATGTTTTCATTAGTTTCGATCACTCTCGAAATCAAGCATTTTACAGCAGGTTGGAGCAGCCTGTATCTCAGCAGAGGAATAAGGTAGGGAAGAATTCTTAGGATCATTTTGACTGCCTCCAGAAGTTAGATCAGATGGCAAATGGTATTTGGTGCTAGGCCTTTTCCTTTAGGTTTTACCCAAACAATGTTTTCATTAGTTTCGTTCACTCTCGAAATCAAGCATTTTACAGCAGGTTGGTGCAGCCTGTGTCTCAGCAGAGGAATAATGTAGGGAAGAATTCAAATACTCATTTTGACTGCCTCCAGAAGTTAGATCAGATGGCCAATGCAATTTGGTGCTAGGCCTTTCCATTAGTTTTTACCCCAACAATGTTTTCATTAGTTTCGATCACTCTCGAAATCAAGCATTTTAAACAGGATGGAGCACCCTGTATCTCAGCACAGGAATAAGGTAGGGAAGAATTCTAAGGATCATATTCACTGCCTCCAGAAGTTAGATCAGATGGCAAATGCAATTTGGTGCTAATCCTTTCCCTTTACGTTTTACCCCAACAATGTTTTCATTAGTTTCGATCACTCTCGAAATCCAGCATTTAACAGCAGGTTGGAGCAGCCTGTATCTCAACAGAGGAATAAGGTAGGGAAGAATACGAAGGATCAATTTGACTGCCTCCAGAAGTTAGATCAGATGGCCAATGCAATTTGGTGCTAGGCCTTTCCCTTTAGGGTTTACCCCAACAATGTTTTCATTAGTTTCGCTCACTCTCGAAATCAAGCATTTAACAGCAGGTTGGAGCAGCCTGTATCTCAGCACAGGAATAAGGTAGGTAAGAATTCTAATACTCATTTTGACTGCCTCCAGAAGTTAGATCAGATGGTGTGGCCTGTTGACGTTGCCCCCTTAAGAAAGGGAATATGGTGGACGGAAGTTGATAAACGGAAGGAATAATCTTAACTAATTTCATTGGTGAATTGGGAGGAAGCACCTTCGGAACTGGGAGTGAACTGGACATTTCCAGGACTTTTATGTCAGTCTTGCCTCTGCCTTTCCACGGTGCAGCAGCTCTGCAGCTATCTCTGTGCTGGGCTTTCTGCCAAGTCCTCGGCCTTAAAGTCCAGATTCTGGCTTGTATTAACTGCTTTTCCAATTAACACAAAACTGCTTTTAACTTCTTTCTTTTACTCTCTCTCTCTTCTGACCCAATCTGGGGAAAGGAGTAGAGAGGGGAAAGAGGAGGTGGGGAACCCCCTCTCTGCCGAGGTGGGTTACTCTCATTTCTGTGTTACTCTGTTGTGTATCTTTGTATATATTGTAGATATTGTAAATTTGTAAATATTCCCCTGTATACCCTACATTGCTTTGTAAACATAGCTTCAGTGCTTTGCTAATTCAGCTTGTGAGTTTTTTTTTCCTTTCCCTTCAATTTTTTTTTCCCTTTTACCTTACAAGGGGGAAGGGAGGAGGCTTCTCGGCCTTACCCTTCCACCCACCACATTTTTTTTTATTGGCGTACCCAACGTGCGGCAGAAAATTAGTTTAATTTATTATTTGATTGATTTAGTGTTTTCCAGCTGAATTAGCAAACATGAAGGTATTGTGGTTTGTGGAGCGATTATTCTTTTCAATTTTTGGGGCTCTGGTTTAGAGATATTGTTTGGGTTTGATTTTGGATTACCTGGGTAAATATTTGGTGCGGACAATTTATATGTGGGTTATGTATAAAGTTAAATTATGGTATGGAAAATGTATTAATATCTTATGGCCAGTGAGATACAGGAATGTTACCTCTACCACTCTCCCAATTGAGATAAAGGGTTTTAAGATTCCGCCTGAGGAGACAGTAACTTTAGGTGATGCCTGGGATCCAAAGGTGATTTATTTGATGTGTATAATCCTGCTTTCAGTGATAATTAACGTGTATCTGCTGGTCTCTTTGCGGCGAGAGAGAAAGGTGTCCAGGGCGTGTTTTGTTATTAAAACTAGATCAAAAAGAAAACGCCGTGGCTCTTGATCAGTCCCAGAGTCATCTAGTGACGAGGACTGTGGAGAATCCATGTCAGTTAAAAAGAAGGCTAAAAAGTTAATTGGTAAGGCAGCTCTAAATGACTTTGCTGATTCTGGCAAGCAGCCAAGGGCATCGGCTGGTATCAACATGGCGCCTACTCCTTCTCCCACTCCTTCTCCTTCTTCTTCTTCTCCGTCGGCTAGTAATGGAGCAACGTCACTTCCGCCCACACCCTCGGTGGGACCGGAAGTCACTGCCCTAGCAGCTGATTTATCTCAGGACCTGTCAGCTTCCATTAAGGTGGCTGTAAATTCAAACACAGCTCCAGTTAAGGTAGCTCCTTTAAAGACTAGAGGTGGAAAGGCCAAAGATGGAGAAGAAGAGGAGGAGACTGATCCTGGTGAGGGGCCCTCTACTCTAAAAGATCCTGCTCAGGAGGAAGAGAAGGTTTGTTTTAAAGATCTAGCTAACCTAGTGAGATCAAAGCAGGATAGAGATGAAGTTAGGAAAGCAGCTGGCAAAGGTGGTTCTCAGCTTAAAGAGATCCTTAGGAGAATGACAGCAGGATTATATGGGCAAAGAATTCAGGGAGATGAAGACCAAGATGATATTATGGAGTGTTCTTCTCCACGGGAGGAATTGCGTAATGTCCGTAAAGATTTCACCAGGGCAGATAAGGAGCCAGTTCTAGCTTGGCTTAGTAGGTGTTATGATACAGGTGCTCCAGCTCTAAAAGTTGGAGACAAGTCAGCAGCTCAGTTAGGAACTCTCTCAAGGGATAATGGAATAGATAGACATCTAGGCAGAGCTCTCTGTAAGGTTAATCTGTGGATACGCCTTTTAATAGCGGTTGCCCTGAGATACCCTTCCCGAGATGATCTTCCCTGGAATCCTAAACCCTGGACTACCATAGATGAGGGAATTAAGCGCTTGAGAGAATTTGCTGTTAGAGAGCTACTCTATGGTGAACATGAAACTCTGAATCTTGATGACATTCCTGTGGGTATTGGTCTTGCTAAAAAGATCATCAAACTTGCTCCTTCTAATTATGCAAACATTCTGGCAAGCAGAATTGTGTCAAGAAGTTATGGTGGAGCTTCTCCCATGGTTGGCCAATTCAGTGATCAAATGAGACAATTGGAGGATAGCATGACACGTGGTTCTTTGGTTTCAGCCATTGAAACTCTGTCTGGAAAGATTGAGAATTGCATGAGAGAGTTAAAAGATGAATTTAGAAATTCCATATCCCAATTGGCACAAAGGGATAATTTCAATTCTTCCTCCAGGTGGGTACAAGTCTCATCTGTGAGGAATACACGTCCTCCAAGGAGGACATTCCAAAACAGGACATTCCAAAACAGGTTGTTCCAAAACAGACCACCAAGGCAATCACGTAGAACTATTTGGATAACTCTGCGTGATCAGTTTGGTGAGAACATGAACCGCTGGGATGGCCAACCAACTGCTAATCTTTTCAGGAGACTGAGAGAACTGCAAAGTGGCAGAACCCGAGGTAGCAATACCAGAAGGGTAGCTGTTACTTCCACAGTTCCCCAGAACGACTCTTATGGCTCCAACAGTGGCTCCAGTTATAACACGCAAAGTTATAACCCTGCAAACTATCAAACTATGTGCAATGCACATGTGCGCATGTTCCCCATAACTAGGGGTGCCCTGCCTCCTGCCAGGGGGAGGAGAGGGATAACAGAGATAATAGAATCTATTGGGATGTGTACATCCAGTGGCCTGGCACTTCACAATTTCGGAAGTACAGGGCCTTGGTTGACACAGGAGCTCAGTGCACCATAATACCATCAAATTATCAGGGATCGGAGTCAATAACTATTCTGGGAGTCACTGGTGGATCTCAAGAGTTAAGTAAGGTAGAGGTTAACATAAGTTTAACTGGTAAACAATGGAGGAAGCATACAGTTGTGACCGGACCTGACGCACCTTGTATTTTGGGAATTGATTTTCTGAGAGAAGGGCGTTTCAAAGACCCTAAAGGTTACAAATGGGCTTTTGGAGTAGCTTCTATAGAAGTTGATGGACAAAAATTGAAGCTGTCCACCAGACCTGAACTTTCCGATGAATCTGCAGTTGTGGGACAACATAAGATACAGGACATTAAATTGCCGGTTGCTTCTCAGACTGTGCATCACAGACAATACAGAACCAACCGTGACTCTTTGTTGCCCATTCAGAATCTGATTCGTCAGTTGGAGAGTCAGAAAGTCGTCAGCAAAACTCATTCACCTTTCAACAGTCCAGTGTGGCCTGTGCGGAAGCAGAATGGAGACTGGCGTCTGACAGTAGACTACCGAGCCCTGAATGAAGTAACACCACCTATGAGTGCAGCAGTACCAGACATGATGGACCTACAGTATGAGCTGGAATCCAAAGAGGCCAAATGGTATGCTACCATAGACATTGCTAATGCATTTTTCTCTATTCCCATAGCAGAGGAATGCAGGCCTCAGTTTGCTTTCACCTGGAGAGGAATCCAGTACACTTTCAACAGACTGCCAATGGGCTGGATCCACAGCTCAAGCATCTGTCATGCAGTGATCCACGATGCTCTGGAGAAAGGCGGTGCTCCAGAACACATCCAGTTCATCGATGATATCATCGTCTGGGGTAAAACTGCTGAGGAAGTCTTCGAGAAAGGTAACAAAATCATTGACATTCTTCTGAATGCAGGTTTTGCCATCAAGCGAGACAAGGTGAAAGGACCTACCACAGAGATTCAATTTCTGGGAGTGCGGTGGCAGGATGGACGCCGACACATTCCAGTGGATGTGGTAAATAGAGTCTCTACCATGGCAAGTCCCACAAACAAGCAAGAGACCCTACGTTTCATAGGGATAGTGGGATTTTGGAGACTACACATTCCTGGATACAGTCAGATTGTGAAACCTCTGTATGATGTGACTCGAAAGAGAAACCATTTCCACTGGGGACCTGAACAACAAGCAGCCTTTGACCAGATAAAGCAAGAGGTGATTCAAGCAATGGGTCTGGGACCTGTACGAGATGGTCCAGACATTAAGAACATTTTGTACACGGCTGCAAGTGACAATGGTCCAACCTGGTGCTTGTGGCAAAAAGCTCCAGGTGAGACACGTGGACGACCTCTTGGTTTCTGGAGTCGAGGTTACAGAGGTTCAGAGGCTAACTATACTCCAACAGAGAAAGAAATTCTAGCTGCCTATGAAGGAGTAAAAGCATCTTCTGAAGTGATTGGAACTGAATCACAACTTCTCTTAGCTCCCAGATTACCAGTTTTGAATTGGATGTTCAAAGGCAAAGGATCCACACCACATCATGCCACAGACTCAACGTGGTCTAAGTGGATGGCTCTGATAACACAGAGAGCTCGAATGGGAAATCTTGAAAGACCTGGTCTAGTGGAGGTGATCTCAAGTTGGCCTGAAGGCATCAACTGTGCTAAACCTCCAGAGGAGAAAGTGACTCGTGCTGAGGAAGCTCCTCCTTACAATGACCTTTGTGATGATGAAAAGAAATATGCTTTGTTCACAGACGGTTCCTGTCGTCATGTTGGAAACAAGCGAAGGTGGAAGTCTGCAGTGTGGAGTCCAACACGCCGAGTTGCAGAGGCGAAGGATGGAGAAGGAGAATCCAGTCAGTTCGCAGAGGTAAAAGCTGTCCAGCTAGCTCTCGACGTAGCTGAACGTGAGAGATGGCCAAAGCTTTATCTCTACACCGACTCATGGATGGTAGCCAATGCTCTATGGGGTTGGCTAAAGAACTGGAAGAAGAGTGGTTGGCAGAGGAAAGGAAAACCCATTTGGGCAGCCGACCTATGGCAGGACATTGCTGATCGAATCGAGAGAATTCCAGTGAAAGTGAGACACATCGATGCTCACATTCCTAAGAGCAAAGCTTCTGAGGAACAGCAACACAACCATCAGGCAGATCTAGCTGCAAGAGTTTCTCAAGTAGACATGGACTCTAGTCTTGATCTTGACTGGAAACACCGAGGTGAGATGTTCTTGGCTCGGTGGGCTTACGATTCGTCAGGACATCAAGGCAGAGATGCAACATACCAATGGGCGCGTGACAGATCCATAGACATTTCCATGGATGCTATCACACAAGTCATCCATGACTGTGACATTTGTGCTGCTATTAAGCAGGCAAAACGACTTAAGCCCTTGTGGTATGGTGACAGATGGTCCAAGTACAAGTATGGTGAAGCTTGGCAGATTGACTACATCACTCTACCACGTTCTCGTTCTGGTAAGCAATATGTGCTTACTATGGTAGAGGCAAACACTGGATGGTTGGAAACTTATCCAGTTCCACATGCAACTGCACGCAACACCATTCTTGGTCTGGAGAGACAAATCCTGTGGAGACACGGAACTCCAGAGAGGATTGAGTCACACAACGGAACTCATTTCAAGAACAACCTTATAAAGAGCTGGGCCAAAGAGCACGGTATTGAGTGGATATTCCACATTCCCTACTATGCACCAGCTTCAGGGAAGATTGAACGCTACAACGGTTTGTTGAAGACCACTCTCAAAGCCATGGGGGGTGGATCTTTGAAAAACTGGGAAAAACATTTAGCGCAAGCAACCTGGCTGGTAAATAGTAGAGGTTCAGTGAACCGAGCTGGACCTGCACATTCAGATCTGCTACGGAAAGTGGAAGGTGATAGAGTTCCTGTTGTTAGAGAAAAGAATCTGTTAGGTAAAACTGTTTGGGTATTTTCACCCTCAGGAGAGGCTAAACCTATCCGAGGGGTGGTTTCAGCTGAAGGTCTGGGTCACACTTATTGAGTAATGCAAGAGAATGGTGAAATTCAGTGTATTCCACAAAGAAATTTAACTTTAGCTGAAAGAGGTTAATTTTAAACTGTTGTACAGCTACATCGCGTCCAAAGGAAGAATCAACGAGGAATCTACGGTGCACGAACCCTGAGATCCCTGAGAGCCCTGAGTCAAGTAAGAGACCCTGAGAATCCCTGTTTCCCTTTTCTTCACTTTGCCAGCGAAGAAATGAACTGTTTTCCATTTTTCTCATTTTCTGATTTTCTTGGACTTTTGAATCATCTACATCTGAGCATAGCCGGAATGGACTATGAACTTTACTCACGAACTGTAAATATCGTTTTGGATTGGATGGACAGTATGAACAGCCAATGAAATTGTTTAGAAGGGGTGGACTGTGACTGGTTGACGTTGCCCCCTTAAGAAAGGGAATATGGTGGACGGAAGTTGGTAAACGGAAGGAATAATCTAAACTAATTTCATTGGTGAAGTGGGAGGAAGCACCTTCTGAACTGGGACAGCAGGAGGGTATACTGGGTTTTTCCAGTACTTTATCTTCAGTCTTGCTTCCGCTCCTCCACAGTGCAGCTCTGTCTCTGTACTGGGCTTTCTGCCAAGGCCTCGGCCTTGAAGTCCAGATACCAGGCCTGTATTAACTCCTTTCCAATTAACACAAACTGCTTCTAACTTTTTTTCCTCTCTTTTCTTTCTCTTTCTATCCCATTCTGGGGAAAGGGGGGGGAGAGAGGGGAGAGCAGAGGTGGGGAACCCCCTCTCTGCCGAGGGGGGTCACTCTCATTTCTGTGTTACTCTGTTGTATATCTTTGTATATATTGTAGATATTGTAAATTTGTAAATATTCCCCTGCATACCTTACATTGCTTTGTAAATATAGCTCCACTGCTTTGCTAATTCAGCTTGTGAGTTTTTTTTTTCCTTTCCCTTCAATTTTTTTTTCCCTTTTACCTTACAAGGGGGAAGGGAGGAGGCTTCTCGGCCTTACCCTTCCAAACCCACCACAACTATGAACTTTACTCACGAACTGTAAATATCATTTTGTATCGGATGGACAGTGTGAACAGACAATGAAATTGTTTAGAAGGGGTGGACTGTGGCCGGTTGAGCCTGTCCCCTTAAGAAAGAGAATATGGTGGACGGAAGTTGGTAAATGAAAAGAACAATCTAAACTAATTTCATTGGTAAAGTGGGAGGAAGCACCTTCTGAACTGGGAGTGCAGGAGGGTATACTGGGCATTCCGGCACTTTATCTTCAGTCTTTCTTCCGCTTCTCCTTCGGGCAGCAGCTTGCAGCTCCTGGGCTTTCGGCCAAGGCTTTGGCCTTGAAACCGATAAGCTACCAAGGCCTGTATTAACTCTTTTCCAATTAGCACAAAACTGCTTTTAACTTTTTTTCCCCTCTTTTCTCTCTCTTTCTAACCCACTCTGGGGAAAAGGGGGAGAGAGGGGGAGAGCGGAGGTGGGGAACCCCTCAGCAGAGGGGGGAACTCTCATTTCTGTGCTACTCTGTTGTATATCTTTGTATATATTGTAAATATTGTAAATTTGTATATATTTCCCTGTATATCCTACATTGCTTTGTAAATATACAGCTCCACTGCTTTGCTAATTCAGCTGTGAGGTTTTTTTTCCCTTTCCCTTCAATTTTTCTTCCCCTTTACTTTACAGGGGGGAGGGAGGAGGCTTTTGGGCCTTACCCTTCCAACCCTACAACATTCCTCCCTCTTTGCAGCTTGTCTGCCTCTAGGCTCTCTGCCAGACTGACCTTGGACAGATAAGCGTGCGGCCTACTAACACTTTGCTTTAATTTATAACTGCTTTTATTAACAACTGCTCTTTTTCTCTCTTTCTAACCCTCTTTGGGGAAAAAGGGGAGAGAAGGGGGTACAGGGGGGGAACCCTCCTCCAGAGGGGGGAGGAATTTCTTTCCTGTATTATTGTTTTTTTTACTTTGCTGTATATCTCTGTGTATATATTGTAAATACTGTAAATTGTGTATATGCATCCTGCATTCCCTAAAAATTGCTTCTAAATATAGCATTTCCCTTTTTGCTTCTCCGGCTGTGGCTAGCTTTGGGCTTTATTTCTTTTTTCTCTTTGTGGGGGGAGAAGGTTGGGCCTTCCTCTCAAACCCACGACATACCCCTGCTGGACAAGGAGGGGGGAAGTGGAACAGACCAAGTCAGTTTCCCAGGGGAGGAAACACACCCCCCAGGGAGAGAAAAAAAACTCTTATGAGCCCTCCACCCACATTTTTTTTCCAGGTTGGGCATAGCCCACCACAGGCAGAAAACAGGTCAAAACAACAAAACAGTATTTTAACACATCCCACCAAATGCTGCCCAGCTTCTCTCAGAGTCAAAGACAAAACACAGCTCTCTCTAATTCGAGCAAAGGCAAATCTTCCCTATAGTCTTCTCAAGCTATCCGAAAACAGCCCTCTTCCCACAACCAACCCTTTTTTCCCCCTGCACTTCTTTTTTCTCGGGCACCAACCCATTTTTCCTATGTGCTTTTTTCTCTCTGGCATCAACCATCTTTTTTCCTGCAAGTCTTTTCCCTTGGGCACCAACCCTTTTATTCTCTGCTCTTGTTTTCTTTCAAGCACCAACACATTTTCCTCTGTACTTCTTTATTCTCAGGCACCAACCATTTTTTCCCTCTGTGCTTCTTTTTCCTCAGGCACCAACCATTTTGCTCTCTGCTCTTGCTATCTTTCAAGCACCAACACATTTTTCTGTGTACTTCTTTTTTCTTGGGCACCAACCATTTTTTCCTCTGCACTTCTTTTCTCTCTGGCACCAACCCTTTTATTCTCTGCACTTCCTTTTCTCCCTTTTTCTCACTCACCAACCCTTTTATTCCCTGTGCTTCTATTCTCTTGGGCACCAACCCCTTTATTCCCTGCACTTCTTGTTTCTCAGACACCCACTGTTTTTATTCTTTCTGTTTCTTTTTGCTCAGCCACCAACCCTTTTTTCCTCTGTGTTTCTTTTATCTGGGCACCTACCCTTTTATTCCCTGCACTTCTTTTTTCTCAGGCACCAACACTTTTTTCTCTATGCTTCTTTTTCTTGGGCACCAGCCCTTCTTTCCTCTGGCCTTCTTTTTCCTCAGGCACCAACCCTTTGTTTCCCTGATCTTGGTATTTTTTAGGGAACCACCCTGGTTTTACTCTGTGCTTCTTTTCTTCTGGGTACCAACCTTTATCTTCTGTTCTGCTTTGTTCTCGGGCACCAATCCTTTGTTCCTCTGATCTTCTTTTTTCTCTAGCACCAACCTTTTTTCCCTCTGCACTTCTTTTCTCTTGGGCACCAGCCTTTTCTCCTCTGTGCTTCTTTTTTCTTGGCCACCAATCATTTTTATCTCTATGCTTCTTTTCTCTAGGACACCAACCCTTTTTTCCCCTTCGCTTTTTTCTTCCTCCAGCACCAATACTTATCTCCTCAGCACTTCTTTTCTCTCGGGGGCCAACTCTTTTCTTCTCTGCACTTCTTTTTTCTTGGGCACAGACCCTTTTCTACTCTGCTCCTCTTTTCTCTTGGGCACCAACACTTTTTCCCTCTGAGCTTCTTTTTCCTTTGTGCACCAACCATTTTTCTTCTCTGGGCTTCTTTTCTCTCAGGCACCAACCCTTTTATTCCCTGCACTTCTTTTTTCTCAGGCACCAACCCTTTTTTTCTCTGCACTTCTTTTTCCTTGGGCACCAACCCTTTGTTTCTCTTTACTTTTTATCTCTTGGGCACAAACACATTTTTTCTCCACACTTCTTTTTCCTTGGGCACCAACACTTTTATTCCCTGCGCTTCTTATTTCTTGGGCACCAACAATATTGTTCTCTGCCCTTGGTTTCTTTCAGGTACCATCACATTTTTCTCTGCACTTCTTTTCTCTCAGGCACCAACTCTATTTTCCCCTGCACTTCTTTTTTCTCAGCCACCAACTCTTCTTTTCTCCGTGCTTCTTATTTGTCAGGCACAAACTATTTTATTCTCTGCTCCTTTTTTCTCAGGCACCAATCATTTTTTTCCTCTGTACTTCCTTTTTCTCATGCAGCAATGCTTTTTTTCTCTGCACTTCTTTTGTCTTGGACACCAAGCCTTTTTTTCCCTGCACTTCTCTTTTCTTGGGCACTGACCCTATAATTCTCTGCACTTCTTTTTTCTTGGACACCAGCCCAGTTTTTTCTTTATGCTTCTTTTTTATCAGGCACTAACCCTTTTTTCCCTGTGCTGCTTTTTCTTGGGCACCAACCCTTTTTATCTCTGAGAGTCTTATTTTTGTGCACAGACCCTTTTTTTGCTCTGTGCTTCTTATTTCTTGGGCACAAACAATTTCATTCTCTGCTCTTATTTTCTTTCAGCACCAACACATTTTTCTCTGTACTTCTTATTTCTTGGGCACCAACAATTTTATTCTCTGTCCTTTTTTCTCAGTCACTCACAATTTTATTCCCTGCACTTCTCTTTTCTCGGTCACCAACACTTTTATTCTCTGTGCTTCTTTCTTCTTGGGCACTGAACATTTATTTTCTTAATTTCTTTTTTCTCAGGCATCAACCTTTTGTTCTCTTCACTTTCTATCTCTTGGGCACCAAGACATTTTTCTTCTGCTCCTCTTTATTCTCAGACACCAACCCTATTTTTCCCTGCACTTCTTATTTTTTGGGCACCAACCCAATTATTCCCTGTGCTTACTTTTTCTCAGGCACCAACTCTGTTATTCTGTGCACTCCTTTCTTCTCTGCCACAGACCCATTTTTTCTCTGCTTCCCTTTTCTCTCGGGCACCATCCCTTTTTTCCTCTGGGCTTCTTTTATCTCAGGCACCACCACTTTTATTCTCTGGGCTTTATTCTTGGGCACCAAATCTTTTTTTTCTAGTGCTTCCTGCGCTTCTTTATTCTCAGGCACCAACTCTTTTTTCCTCTGCCCTTCTTTTTGCTCAGGCACAAACCCTTTTATTCCCTGCACTTCTTTTTTCTCAGAAACCATCCCCTTTGTTCTGTCCACTTAGAATGGAATAGAATAGAATAAACCAGGTTGGAAGAGACCTTCAAGATCATCACATCCAACCCATCATCCAACACCATCAAATTAACTAAACCATGGCACCAAGCACCCCATCAAGTCCCCTCCTAAACACCCCCAATGATGGCAACTCCACCACCTCCCCAGGCATCCCATTCCAATGGGCAATCACTGTCTCTATGAAGAACTTCTTCCTAACATCCAGTCTAAAGCTCCCCTGGTGCAGCTTGAGACTGTGCCCTCTTGTTCTGGTGCTGGTTACCTGAGAGAAGAAACCAACCTCCTCCTGTTTACAACCTCCCTTCAGGTAGTTGTAGACAGCAATAAGGTCTCCCCTGAGCCTCCTCTTCTCCGGGCTAAGCAACCTCAGAACCCCCAGCCTCTCCTAATAGGACTTGTACTCCAAACCCCTCCCCAGCTTTGTTGCCCTTCTCTGGACACCTTCCAGCAAGTCAACATTCTTCCTAAACTGAGGGGCCCAGGACTGGACACAGTACTCAAGGTGTGTCCTAACCAGTGCAGTGTACATGGGCAGAATGACCTCCCTGCTCCTGCTGGCCACACTGTTCCTGATGCAGGCCAGGATGCCATTCGCCTTCTTGGCCACCTGGGTGCACTGCTGGCTCATGTTCAACCTACTATCAACCAGTACCACGAAGGTTGCTTTCTGTCTGGCTACTCTCCAGCCACTCTGACCCCAGCCTGTAGAACTGCATGGGGTTGTTGTGGCCAATGAGCAGCACCTGGGACTTAGAGGGGCTCTGCCTCCAACCAGATGGAAGGGAGAGACAAATTGGTTTGTTGGACCACACAGAACCAATGTCCTGGCAAGTTGAACCCATGAGAGGATAAAGCTTTAGTGGATACAGGTACCCAGAGTGTTCTGACACCACCAAACCACAAGTGGTGGAACCCGCCTGTGTTTCTGGTGTGAAGAGGAGGATCCCCACACCTGGATGTGTTGGAAGATGACTACTGGGATGCAAGCCACAGTTTGCTTTCACTTGGAGGCATAGAAGGAGTCACTGGACTCAGTCTGCCCCAGAGGTGGAAACACAGCCCCAGCATTTGCAGCATTTGGACTGGGCATGGACTGATCCAGACTGTGCTGGAACAGAGTGGAGCTGCAGAGCACCTGCAGTGAGCAGCCCTCTGTGTACTGCAAAGTGACCTCCTGTGGAGTGAGAATGGACAGTGCCTGAGGTGTGCTGCTGATTGCTGCTGGGCATGGTGCAGGTGGCACAGTATGAGGGCTTGGGAATATCAAAGGTTAAGTTGAAAATTTGCTGCCACTACTCCATCCTGCCTCATGCCACCTTCACAGGGACAGTGCTGGCTGGAGCAAAGTACTACAGGGCTTGAAGTTCAGATTGCAATATGAGAGGCTTCCTGTTCTGGTTGCTGCTGTTGGGTTCTGGCTCTCAGGTGCTGACTCTTTGCTGAGCAGGAGGGCTGTAGGGGTTTAACTCCTGGCTGCTGCTGCTGACTGCTGTGCTTCTTTCTGCAAACAGCCTCAGGTCAGTGTGCATTATGGGATCTCCTTTGGATTCAACTCTTTTGATCTTATCTCAAGTCCTTATCCCAGCACAAAGGGGTTTTTGATTCATGTGTGTGTTATTTTTCCCTCCCTTCTGTTTTGGGGAGGAAGAGGCAGCTTAACCTCTTCTCAGCTCTTCAACCTGTTACAGCCCCAGAGTGGAAAGCCAACAGAAGCTTTCTGAGTTCTTCCAAAGATCTCCATGAGCTTCCCCCTACACCCTCCAAAGATCCCAAAAGTCAGTCCCAGGACCATCCAAATCCCAAACACCTAAGATCACCTGAAAGCCCTTGAAGAATGCCTCTGAGATGCCCCTCAAGACGCCTCTAAGAACCTCATTGTCCCCTCCCTGAACCGGGCACACAGCTCCACCCCATCCCTTGGGAGCAAATGCCCCCAAAATTTGGGCATTGTGGCAGGGATATCTGAAATAAAAGCAAAGAGACAGGATTTGGGTAACTTTTGGGTTTTATTGAGACAATTGGTCAATGGACAGAG
This sequence comes from Melanerpes formicivorus, assembly GCF_026170545.1. Taxonomy (NCBI): domain Eukaryota; kingdom Metazoa; phylum Chordata; class Aves; order Piciformes; family Picidae; genus Melanerpes; species Melanerpes formicivorus. Next base: position 79,855 of record NW_027142845.1, read on the forward strand.
GATTTCTTCCCCCAGAGAGACACAAAGCATTGGGGAAGAACCAGACAGACCCTGGCAAAGCCCTGCCCAGCTGGGAGCTCCAGCTGTGCCGACTCAGCACTGTAATTGTTCTCATTAGCAATAATTGGTGTTCAGATGGGCAGGAGGTGTTTGTTGCTGCTGGTGTCCTCAGTCCCTGAGAAGTGCAAAGGAAAATGGGATGATTTTGGTTCCGGAAAGGCCCTCTCAGAGCGGTCACGATTACCCAACAGATTCTAGGTAGATTTATGCCTCCCCTGCAATGCAGGCTGCTCTCTGGTGTGGATGTAGCGGTGCTTGTTGAGATAGCCCTTCCGGGTGAAGCTCTTACTGCAGTCAGCACAAGTGAATGCCTTCTCACTGGTGTGGGTGCGGCGGTGGCGACTAAGATTTTGCCCCTGGCTGAAGCTCTTCCCACATTCAGCACAGGTGTAAGGCTTCTCATCGGTGTGGGTGCGGTGGTGGTAGATGAGAGTGCTCCTATGTTTGAAGGCCTGACCACACAGCACAGCTGAAAGACTTCTCGCCAGTGTGCACACCACGGTGCTCTATGAGGTGTACGTTGTGGGTGAAGTTCTTGCCGCAGTCGGTACAGCTGTAAGGTTTCTCACCATTATGGATGAGTCGGTGCTGGATTAATGTGGTACTCGTGGTGAAGTTCTTGCCACACTCAGCACAGGGGAACAGATGCTCTCCAGTGTGGATGCGGCGATGGATGGTGAAAGTGGAGCTGTGTTTGAAGCTCTTGCCGCAGTCCCTGCAGGTGAAAGCCTTCTCCCTGGTGTGGGTGAGGTGGTGTTGCCTAAGAGTAAAGATCTGCCTGCACCGCTTGCCACAGCTGTCACGAGAGAAGGGCCTCTCTCCAGTGTGGGTGAGGCGGTGCCGGGTGAGATTAGAGCGCTGGGTGAAGCTCTGTCCGCAGTCAGCACAGGTGAAAGGTTTCTCTCCAGTGTGGGTGCGGCGGTGCTGGCTGAGCTCGGAATTCCAGCGGAACCTCTTGCCACAGTCACCACAGACGAAGGGCCGGGAGCCAGGCTGCGGGCAGTGGTGCTTCACTAGCTCTGAGCTACCTGGGAAGCTCTGCCCACACTCAAGGCACTCATTCAGATCTTTGGGTGACACTGAGGGACCTGCTCTGGCTTCATCCTCCTCCACACATTCCTCCCCCTCATCCTGATCACCTTCATCATCATCATTATCCTCCTCTTCATAGCTGTCATTCTCAGCATCATCCTCCATCCTGTCCTCTTTTTCCTCCCCATCCTCCTCTACCTTGGGACTGCACATTGGCTTCTCCAACTTGATCTCTGGGTGCTGCTTCTCCTCCCAGCTCTTGTCTGGGTCCTTCTGTGAGGCCATGCTGTGGCAGGAAGGGATCACAGCTGTGCAATAGGGAAGATGGAAGCACCTGAGCCCAGGACCTCAAACCCTCAGATCCTGACTGGGTCATGACACTCCCTGACTCCCAACACCCAGCTAGAGGAGAGAATGCAGAGGGGACCTCAAACCCTCAGTTTCTGCCACAGTGTGGGCACAGACCTCCAACACCTATGCTGAGACCCCAGGTTCCTGTGATCAGTGCCCTGAGGTACCCTGGGACTTACAAGTGGTCTTGTCCTACTCTGCTCGACCCTGGTGGCATTGGCAGGGTGGTTCCTGGTCCAGGCCCTGTCCTTTGATCTCCCCTGGCTCAGACAATGGAGGCAGCAGCACTGAACAAGAAACACCAAATCACCTCCAACCTTCTCCCACCACCCTCCAAATCCCAACCCCCAAACATCACCTCCTGCTCACAACTCACCCCCAGCAGACTGGAGCATTCCTCAACTCCCACACCACCTGATGTGCCTCAGAGCTCCTGGAGAGGTGAAATATGCTGGACAGGAGGAGGTGGTGGAGGCTAAGAGCTGCCCTGGGGGCCGGGGTCCTGCTGTTGCCCCATTCTGGATTTCTTACCTGTTGGGCTGCTCCAAGGGACAGATCTGCAAACTCTGCTCTTCCTCACGAACAGAAAGGGGCAGGGATGATGTAGAGAGAGGACTCAGCCCATGCCAGAGAGAAGCAAAGGGCTCAGAGAAAAGCATTGATCTGCAAGGGATGGCTCAGCACTGCCCAGGACCAGGCAGCACAGCTCAGCCTTCCTGGGGGCAGCTCCCAAGCCCAGCAGCACAGCCACAGCACACAGCCAGGGCTGCTCAAGATGGGAAGCCTCAGCAACTACAGACTCAGCTCCTTGCCCAGCACACAGCCCCCAGCACATAGCTGCAGGCCAGCACCACAACACAGCTGCCTCCACACAGCCTCTCCCAGCCCTTGCCTAAAGCTTCCTCCCACTGCCTGCCCAGGGCTCTGCTGCCTGCAGCTGCATTTGACAGCAGATCTTGCTCTGGCCACAGCTCTCCTCCCTAGCCCTACCACCACCACACTCACTGTGTGCTCACCTGTGCCCTGAACACACCTCTCTGCTGCTCACTGCCCTAGAGAAGACCACAGCAGCCCTCAGGCCACACACAAAGGGAGCTTCATGCTTTCTGGAGGTGCATCAAAGGGGGAAGTGACTTGCTCATCTTCTTGCTAAACCTCTTCAGCCCTCACTGGGATGCTGGAGGAGTCTCTGGCTCCTGCCCAAACCTCACACCTCCAGCACCCTTCACACACCTGCAGCCCAAAGAGACTCACTGGAAAGAGTTTGGCTTCTTCACTCCCTGACCATTTCTCTCAGCTTGCTCTTTGCAGTTCTCCTGGAGCTGCCACTCCACATCCCCAAAAGAAAATGAGGTTGGATGGGAGGGCACAGTGCCCATGGGCTGTTGTTCATCTCCCAGCTGACACATGCAGAGCTGCAGCACAATTCACTCCTTTCACCTCCTCAAATGCTGCCAGATTCTGCCATTTCCTGCACACACATTTGCCACCTGGGCCCTGCATCCTCTCCCCTTTTTGGGGGGACAAGGCCTCATTCCTGCCTGAGCACACCCAGGCCCCTCTCTCAGTCCCAGCCTATCCAAGTCCCTGCTGCCTTGGCTCTCCCATGGCCCTGTGTCCCCCACTTCCACTGCCACTGCAGCTGGAAGGGTGGAGTGGGAAATGCTGTGGCTGAGGAAGCATCTAAGGAACTGGGCTGGAAGCAGCAGCACAAGGATGGAAGGGGCCTGAGACTAAAGGCTGGGATCAGCTGGAGGCCTGAAAGAACAGCACCAAGCCAAGGGGGGGGTTACAGATGAGGGCTGGGGAGGGACCCTGCAGACACCTCATGCAGCAACTGATGAGAGCAAGGGGGACAGAGAGGGAGTGAGACCTCAGGTGACTCCTGCCATGGGGAATGGCTGGGCTGTGTGGCTAGGAGCCCTGAGTGCCTGCTTGGGCTGTGCTGCATGTCAGGAGGGGTCAGGGGACTGTCCTCAGCCAGCCAGGGTTTGGGACTTTGAGCTTCTGGGGTCAGCTGCTGCCAGTGCCATTGGAGGTAGGAGCCAGGCAGAGCCACACAGCTGCTGAACTAAACCCTCCCACCCCTTGCAGCCTTTACCCTCCATCTCTCCATCCATTGCTCCATCTCCATTCACTTGCTGCCCTCTCAGAGTCCCCAGGGCCCCACCAAGTCTCCAGGGCTGATCTACACATCCATCAGGGCCCAACAGAAGCCCCTGGATGAGAGCATGGATGAGGATCCTTGTTGTCGGAGTAAGGCACTGGGATGTCTTACACCAGAGATCAGAGACTGCCAGCAGGGACAGCAGAGACCAGAGGGACACCACAAAGTGCCATCTAGTTTAGTTCATCCCCACAAGGCCTGCACTCACTCTTTACAAAGGAACAGCACAGGATCTCCAACCTCCTTTGCCCTTCCCCTCTGCTCCCAGCAACATCTTCTGGGATCTCTCTCTGCAGAGGATCTTTGAGGCCTTGGCAATGCTGCCAACTGTGGGCTGCAGTGCCTGGCTCACCTGGGAGCTGCCTACCAGAATCTGTAACTGCAGCTCTTGGGTATGGGGGAGGAGGGGCAGAGAGGCATGGGGGAGGGGGAAGGCATTTGGGGCCTGGGGTTCTGGCCTGCTTTGGTGGAGGTCTGGAGGAAGCTTTGGCCTAGGGAGGTTGCTTGGCTCCCGTGGCCCAGGCGCACTATGGATTGTTGGGGATTTGATGCTTTGCACTGTAGGATGCAGCTCTGAACAGCACAGCCATGGAAACTGCCCAATTCTATCCAACCCTCTGGCCACAGCTTGGCATCAGCTCCTTTCACAAGGCTCAAAGAGAGCTTCTCTGGCTCCTGAAACCTAAGGCAATACCCTGCAGAACAAGTTGGAGGAGCTCAAGGGGACAAGCTGCAGAGGGGGCCCAGGGCAACCTCCTGAGCTTCAACAAGAGCAAGGGCAGGGTCTTGCCCCTGGCCTGGCACAATCCTCACAGTCAGACCAGCCTGGGGGAGGAGGGGATAGGAAGCAGCCCTGCAGAAAAGCACTGGGGGGTGCTGCTGGACAAGAAGCTGGACAGGAACAGACAGGGGGAGCCTGCAGCCCACAAGGCCAAGGCCAGCCTGGGCTGCACCAAAAGCAGCATGGCCAGAGATGGACAGAGGCCATCCTGGCACTTGGCTCTGCTCTGCTGAGATTTCACCTGCAGCACTGCAGCCAGCTCTGGAACCATCAACACAGGAAGGACATGGACCTGACAGAGAAGGCCCAGAGGAGGGACAAAAAAATGATCAGGGGCTTGGAGCAGCTCTGTTACCAGGACAGGCTGAGGGAGCTGGGGGTGATCAGCCTGGAGAGGAGAAGACTCTGGGGAGACCTAAGAGTGACCTTCTGGTACTTGAAGGGGGCTACAAGAAGGCTGCAGAGGGACTCTTTGAAGCCATTGCCTCTGGTCCTGTCTCTGCAGGCTTTGCAAACTAGAGCAGAGCAGATTGAGATTGGAGGTGAGGAACAAGTTCTGCACCAGGAGGCTGCTGCAACACTGCAACAGGTTGCCCAGGGAGGGGCTTGAGGTCCCAGCCCTGGAGAGGTTCAAGGTCAGGCTGGACAGGGCTCTGGGCAACCTGAGCTAGTGCAGGATGTCCCTGCTGACTGCAGAGGGGCTTGGACTGCAGCACCTTTGCAGCTCCCTGACAACCCAAACCACTCCAGGATTCTAGGAGTCTAAGTGCAGCCTCCAGGGAGAGCAGGAAAAAGATGAGGCAGAGGAGGACAAGGAAGAGGACAAGGAGGAGGAGAACCAAAATCCCTTCCTAACTCCTCCAAACCTCTGCCAAATTCCTGGAAAGCTCTTCCAGCTCTGCAGAGTTCATTCTGAAGAGAGCTGAGGGAGTTGCTAGGCTCAGGGATGTCTTGCACACTCTGCACAAATGCTCCAGAAGCTTTCCAAGTGCCCTCAAAACCAGCAGCACAGCTCTGCTGCCACACAATGCCAGGCTGCAAGGGACCCCAAGGCTCAGCTGCTCCAACCTTGCCAGATGACACTGGACTGGAAAGGAGCTGGCCCAGCCCCCTGCCAAGCTGAGCCTTCCAACTCTGCCCTGCAGGGGAATCCACCACTGCCCTGGGGAGATGATTCCAATGGCTGACTGGCAGGGAAAAGCTTTTGCCTCTGCAGGGCACTGTGCCACTTCAGCTCAACTCTTGCAGCAGCTCTTTGAGATCTGCCTTTGGAGCACCACAAACTCCGAAGCACTGCAGTGCAAAGCAGCTCAGCTTCAACTCCCAACTGGCTGAACTCTCACATTTTAAATTCAAGGCAGGGGCCAAGCTCACACCCAGCCCCCAAGCTCAAGAACCAGCCACTAAGGTCAGAGTCAGGTCCCAAGCACAAGAATCCAGGTCAGAAATGCAGAGCCAGCCCCCAGGCTCAGAGCCAGCTCCTAAGTTCGCATACAGGCCCCAAGCTCAAGAAGCAACAGCTAAGATCAGAACACTTCCCAAGCTCAGAGCCAGCCCCTGAGCTCAAGAACCAGCAATTAAGGTCAGAACACTTCCCAAGCTGAGAGCCACCTCCAGAGCTCACACCCAGCCCCCTAGCTCAAGAGCCAGCCACTAAAGTCCAGAACCTAGATCAAAAGTGCAGACTCAGCTCCCAAGCCACCAACTAAGGTCAGAATCACTTCCCAAGCTCAAAAACCAGCCCCTGACCTCACAGACAGGCCCTGAGCTCAAGAACCACACCGCAAGCCCAGAGTGAGCAACTAAGCTCAAAACCCCTTTCCAAGTTCACACCCAGACCCCAAGCTCAAGAGCCAGAAAATAAAATCAGAACCACTTCCCAAGCTCAAGAACCAGCCCCTGAGCTCAGAGCCAGCAACTAAGGTCAGCGCACTTCCCAAGCTCACAGCCAGCCCCCAAGCTCCAGAACCAGCAACTAAGGTCAGAACCACTTCCTAAGCTCACACCCAGACCCCAAGCTCAAGAAACAGCTCCCAAGCCAGCAACTAAGGTCAGAACCGCTTTCCAACCTCAAGAACCAGCCCCCAGGCTCCAGTACCAGCAACAAAGGTCAGAACCAAGCTCCAGAGCCAGCCCCCACAAGCTCAAGAGCCAGACAGTAAGATCAGAACCACTTCCCAAACTCAAGAACCAACCCCTGACCTCAGAGACAAGCCCTGAGATCAAGAACCAGACCCCAAGCCCAGAGTGAGCAACTAAGCTCAAAACTCCTTTCCAAGCTCACACCCAGCCCCCAAGCTCAAGAGACAGAAAATAAAATCAGAACCACTTCCCAAGCTCAAGAACCAGCAGCTAAGACCAGAGCCAGCAACTAAAGTCAGAACACTTATAGTTTCATAGTTTCATAGTTTCATTCAGGGTTGGAAGGGACCACAAGGATCATCTAGTTCCAACCCCCCTGCCACGGGCAGGGACACCCCACACTAGATCAGGCTGGTCAGAGCCTCATCCAGCCTGGGCTTAAACACCCCCAGGGACGGGGCCTCGACCACCTCCCTGGACAACACATTCCAGGGTTTCACCACTCTCATGGGGAAGAACCTCCTCCTCACATCTAGCCTGAATCTCCCCACCTCCAGCTTCATTCCATTCCCCCTAGTCCTATCACTACCTGAGATCCTGAGAAGTCCTTCCCCAGCCTTCCTGTAGGCCCCCTTCAGATACTGGAAGGCCACAATTAGGTCACCTGGGAGCCTTCTCTTCTGCAGACTGATCAGCCCCAACTCCTTCAGTCTGTCCTCATAGGAGAGGTGCTCCAGCCCTCTGATCATCCTTGTGGCCCTTCTCTGGACATGTTCCAGCACCTCCAGATCCCTCTTGGAATAGGGGCTCCAGAACTGGACACAGTACTCCAGGTGGGGTCTCACCAGGGCTGAGTAGAGGGGGAGGATCACCTCCCTTGCCCTGCTTGGTGTCATCAGCAAACTTGCTGAGGGTGCACTCAATGCCACTGTCCATGGCACCCACAAAGATGTTGAACAAGACAGGTCCCAGGACTGATCCCTGAGGGACTCCGCGTGTCACTGGCCTCCACTGGGACATGGAGCCATGGACAGCCACTCTTTGGGTGCGGCCATCAAGCCAGTTCCTTATCCATCTAGTGGTCACCCATCAAACCCATGTGTCACCAGTTTGGAGACCAGGATGTGGTGCGGGACAGTGTTGAAGGCTTTGCTCAGGTCCAGGTAAACGACATCAGTTGCTCGTCCCTCATCTATTAATTTTGTCACCTGCTCATAGAAGGCCACCAGGTTGGTCAGGCAGGATTTGCCCTTGGCAAAGCCATGCTGACTGTTGCCAATCACCTCTTCACTATTCTTCTGAGCCAGTAGTGCCTCCAGGAGGATCTGCTCCATGATCTTTCCGGGCACAGAGGTGAGACTGACTGGCCTGTAGTTCCCTGGTTCCTCCTTCTTACCCTTTTTGAAGATGGGGGCAATGTTTCCCCTTTTCCAGTCTGTGGGGACTTCACCAGATTGCCATGACTTTTGAAATAGAATAGAGAGGGGTTTAGCAACCTCATCTGCCAGTTCTCTCAGCACCTGTGGGTGTATCCCGTCGGGTCCCATGGACTTGAACACTTTCAGGTTCTTCAGGTGATCACAAACCTGATCTGCACTTACAATGGGCAGTTCTTCCTCCCCGTCCCTGGCTTTGACTTCCATAACATCAGGAGTGTGGCTAGAGGCCCTTGCAGTGAAGACTGAGGTAAAGAAGTTATTAAGTACCTCAGCCTTTTCCTCATCACTTGTGACCATGTCACCATTTTCCTTTCTGAGGGGGCCCACACCTTCCCTAGTCTTCTTCTTCCCATTCATATACCTGTAGAAGTTCTTAGTGTTCCCTTTAATCTCCCTGGCTAGATTCAACTCAAACTCTGCTTTGGCTTTCCTAACCAGGTCTCTTGCTGCTCGGGCAGCTTCCTTATATACCCCCTGTTCTACCTGTCCTTCTCTCCACTTCCTGTAGAGTTTCCTTTTAAGTAATAGTGTGTCCAGTAGCTCCTTGCCCATCCAGGCAGGCCTCCTAGCATTCTTGCCTGCTTTTCTCTTTGTTGGTATACAGAGCTCCTGGACACAGAGGAGGTGGTCCTTGAATACTGACCAGCTGTCCTGGGTCCCTCTTCCCTCCAGGGCTTTGTCCCACGACACTTTGGCTAGCAGATCCCTGAAGCGATCAAAATCTGCACACCTAAAGTCTAGGGTCGTGAGCTTGGAATACTTCCTCCTGATTGCCCTGAGGAGATTAAATTCAACTACTTCATGGTCACTGCAGCCAAGGCTATGTCTGAGCCTCACATTGCTTACCAGCCCTTCCCTGTTGGTGAGAACAAGGTCCAGCATAGCACCATTTCTTGTTGGTTCCTCTACCATTTGGAAGAGGAAGTTGTCTTCTATGCAGTCCAGGAACTGTGTGTCTGTGTCCTGAGGACTGCTGTGAACTTCTCTTGGGGAGTGGGCAGTAGAGAGGTGTGCAGGGCAGAGCTGAGCACAGAGTGGGTGTGGTGGGGCCAGGGCCAGGGAGGAGAGATGGTTCCAGAGCAAAATCTACTGGCAAATGCAGCTGCAGGCAGCAGAGCCCTGGGCAGGCAGTGGGAGGAAGCTTTAGGCAAGGGCTGGGAGAGGCTGTGTGGAGGCAGCTGTGTTGTGGTGCTGGCCTGCAGCTATGTGCTGGGGGCTGTGTGCTGGGCAGGAAGCTGAGTCTGCACTTGCTGAGGCCTCCCATCTTGATCAGCCCTGGCTGTGTGCTGTGGCTGTGCTGCTGGGCTTGGGAGCTGCCCCCAGCATGGCTGAGCTGTGCTGCCTGATCCTGGGCAGTGCTGAACCATATCTTGCAGGTCTGTGCTCTCCTCTGAGCCCTTTGCTTCTCTCTGTCAGGGGCTGAGTCCTCTCTCCATCATCCCTGCCCCTGTGTGCTGTGGAAGAGCAGAGTTTGCAGATCTGTCCCTTGGAGCAGCCCAACAGGTAAGAAATCCAGAATGGGGCAACAGCAGGACCCCGGCCCCCAGGGCAGCTCCAAACCTCCTCCACCTCCTCCTGTCCAGCATATTTCACCTCTCCAGGAGCTCTGAGGCACATCAGGTGGTGTGGGAGTTGAGGAATGCTCCAGGCTGCTGGGGGTGAGTTGTGAGCAGGAGGTGATGTTTGGGGGATGGGATTTGGAGGGTGGTGGGAGAAGGTTGGAGGTGGTTTGGTCGTCCTTGGTCAGTGCTGCTGCCTCCATTGTCTGAGCCAGGGGAGATCAAAGGACAGGGCCTGGACCAGGAACCACCCTGCCAATGCCACCAGGGTCGAGCAGAGTAGGACAAGACCACTTGTAAGTCCCAGGGTACCTCAGGGCACTGATCACAGGAACCTGGGGTCTCAGCACAGGTATTCGAGGTCTGTGCCCACACTGTGGCAGAAACTGAGGGTTTGAGGTCTCCTCTGCATTCTGTCCCCCAGCTGGGTGTTGGGAGTCAGGGACTGTCATGACCCAGGCAGGATCTGAGGATTTGAGATCCTGGGCTCTGGTGCTTCCATCTTCCCTATTGCACAGCTGTGACCCCTTCCTGCCACAGCATGGCCTCACAGAAGGACCCAGACAAGAGCTGGGAGGAGAAGCAGCACCCAGAGATCAAGTTGGAGAAGCCAATGTGCAGTCCCAAGGTAGAGGAGGATGGGGAGGAAAAAGAGGACAAGATGGAGGATGATGCTGAAAATGACAACTATGAAGAGGAGGATAATGATGATGATGAAGGTGACCAGGATGAGGGGGAGGAATGTGTGGAGGAGGATGAAGCCAGAGCAGGTCCCTCAGTGTCACCCAAAGATCTGAATGAGTGCCTTGAGTGTGGGCAGAGCTTCCCAGGTAGCTCAGAGCTAGTGCAGCACCACTGCCCACAGCCTGGCTCCCGGCCCTTCGTTTGTGGTGACTGTGGCAAGAGGTTCCGCCGGAACTCTGAGCTCAGCCAGCACCGCCGCACCCACACTGGAGAGAAACCTTTCACCTGTGCTGACTGCGGACAGAGCTTCACCCAGCGCACTTGTCTCACCCGGCACCGCCACACCCACACTGGAGAGAGGCCCTTCTCTCGTGACAGCTGTGGCAAGCGGTGCAGGCAGATCTCTACTCTTAAGCAACACCACCTCAGCCACACCAGGGAGAAGGCCTTCAGCTGCAGAGACTGCGGCAAGAGCTTCCAACACAGCTCCACTCTCACCATCCATCGCCGCATCCACACTGGAGAGCATCTGTTCCCCTGTACTGAGTGCGGCAAGACTTTCACCACGAGTACTAAATTCATCCAGCACCAACTCATCCACAGCGGTGTGAGGCCGTACAGCTGTGCCGACTGCGGCAAGAGCTTCACCCGGAAGAACCATCTCACAGAGCACCGTCGTGTGCACACTGGCGATAAATCTTTCAGCTGTACTGAGTGTGGGAGGAGCTTCAGCCACAGGAGCTATCTCATTGCTCACCGCCGCACCCACACTGGAGAGAAGCCTTTCACCTGTGCTGACTGTGGTAGGAGCTTCAGCCAGAGGCACGCTCTCAGTCGCCACCGCCGCACCCACACCAGTGAGAAGGCTTTCACGTGTGCTGATTGCGGTAAGCGCTTCACCCAGAAGGGCTATCTCAACAAGCACCGCTACATCCACACCAGAGAGCAGCCTGCATTGCAGGGGAGGCATAAATCTACCTAGAATCTGTTGGGTAATCGTGACCGCTCTGAGAGGGCCTTTCCGGAACCAAAATCATCCCATTTTCCTTTGCACTTCTCAGGGAGTGAGGACACCAGCAGCAACAAACACCTCCTGCCCATCTGAATACCAATTATTGCTAATGAGAACAATTACAGTGCTGAGTCGGCACACCTGGAGCTCCCAGCTGGGCAGGGCTTTGCCAGGGTCTGTCTGGTTCTTCCCCAATGCTTTGTGTCTCCCTGGGGGAAGAAATCCTCTGTCCATTGACCAATTGTCTCAATAAAACCCAAAAGTTACCCAAATCCTGTCTCTTTGCTTTTATTTCAGTTATCTCTGCCTCAATGCCTGAATTTTGGGGGCATTTGCTCCCAAGGGATGGGGTGGAGCTGTGTTCCCCGTTGAGGGAAGGCAAAATGAGGTTCTCAGAGGAGTCTTGAGGGGCATCTCAGAGGCATTCTTCAGGGGCTTTCAGGTGATTTTAGATGTTTGGGATTTGGATGGTCCTAGGACTGACTTTTGGGATCTTTGGAGGGTGTAGGGGGAAGCTGATGGAGATCTTTGGAAGAACTCAGAAAGCTTCTGTTGGCTTTCCACTCTGGGGCTGTAACAGGTTGAAGAGCTGAGAAGAGGTTAAGCTGCCTGTTCCTCCCCAAAACAGAAGTGAGGGAAAAAAACACACATGAATCAAAAAACCCTCTGGTCTGGGATAACGACTTGTGATAAGCTCAAAAGAGTTGAATCCAAATGAGATCCCATAATGCACACTGACCTGAGGCTGTTTGCAGAAAGAAGCACAGCAGTCAGCAGCAGTAGCCAGGAGTTAAACCCCTGCAGCCCTCCCCCTCAGCAAAGAGCCAGCACGTGATAGCCAGAACCCAACAGCAGCAACCAGAACAGGAAGCCTCCCATGTTGCCATCTGAACTTCAAGCCCTGTAGTACTTTGCTCCAGCCAGCACTGTCCCTGGGAAGGTGGCATGAGGCAGGATGGTGTGGAGTAATGGCAGCAAATTTCCAGCTTAATCTTTGATATTCCTAAGCCCTCATTCTGTGCCACCTGCACCATGCCCAGCAGCAATCAGCAGCACACCTCAGGCACTGTCCATTCTCACTCCACAGGAGGTTGCTTTGCAGTACACAGAGGGCTGCTCACTGCAGGTGCTCTGCAGCTCCACTCTGTTCCAGCACAGTCTGGATCAGTCCATGCCCAGTCCAAATGCTGCAAATGCTGGGGCTGTGTTTCCAGCTCTGGGGCAATCGAGTCCAGTGACTCCTTCCATGCCTCCAAGTGAAAACAAACTGTGGCTTGCATCCCAGTACTCAGCTTCCAACACATCCAGGTGTGGGGATCCTCCTGCCACACCAGAAACACAGGCGGGTTCCACCCCTCATAGTTTGATGGTGTCAGAGCACTCTGGGCACCTGTATCTACTAAAGCTTTATCCTCTCATGGCTTCAACTTGCCAGGCCATTGGTTCTGTACAGTCCAACAAACCAATTTGTCTCTCCCTTCCATCTGGTTGGAGGCAGAGCCCCTCTAATTCTGTCTTGGTTCCCTTGCATCTCATGAAGATGCTTTGGGAGTCCCTTCAGGAGGACCAGAAGCAGTTTCAGCTTCCCTGCTCTTCTTCAGACAATTCCCAGTGGACACTGAGGCAGCATCTCTGGGGGGACAATTCCCCTGTAAGTCACAGACTCCTGCAGCCAGGACTGGATTGGGTTTTCCTTTCCACTTCCTCATGTCCTCCCCATGGTCACACAAGTAAAGCAGAGGGTGTGCTGTGGTGTGTGCCTCCCTAATTCTCTCCCTTGGACAGGGGAGCAGCTGCTTCTCATGGCTGAAACACAGAACTGTACAGGTGGGGAATAAAAGCTTCTTCTGGAGCTGATGGAACTCCTGGGACAGTTCCTTCACAGCTGAGACACAGGCCTGGACAGAGGAGCAGAGATTTCCTTTGCCTTGCTGGGGCCTGCTGCTTGTTTCATCCACTGTTTGTCCTTGGCCATCTTCCAAAGCCAGAGATAAGAACCAAGCCAGCAGCCCAGGCTCTCTCTCTTGTTCCCATGGGAACCCTGATCCCTCCTGGTCCTTTGCAGGATCAGCTGCTTTCCTTGTAGGCTTCTTTATCCCTACAGGAGTGTTGTAGATGTGCCCTGGGGAATGAGCAGCAAGGATATCAATGAATAGATGCATTGGTAGTCTATTGATATACAAACTATGCAGCAGGGGGCTTAGTTTCTATTCACAGGCAGCAGTATTGGGTTGGTGGAACCACCTCTGCAGAACGTTTGTGCCTGGGCACTTCAGAGGAACCAAATGAGTTATAGAATTTAGAGTTGAAACTGATTGGAGAAGCAGTGGGGGAGGGGTTTGTCGGTGACCGGCAAACCCTCAACCCAGGACAGTTTCAGCACTACCTGAACCCAAATTCTATAAAGCAAAGGTTTGGCTTCCTCACGAGCTGAGAACCTCATGAAATCTTTCCTTGGTGATGTGTTTAGAGTCCTGACAGCGCGGCACGGCTGTGCCCTCATGAGGAACTAGAGAACGGCGCCGACCGCGTGGCTGTGCCGCGGGGTTGCTGCTTCTCCCAGAGCACAAAGGTCCTGGAGCCTCCCAGGGGAAGCTTCAGAGGCTTTTGCCGCTGGCTCCACGAAGCGCAGCACCTGGCAAAGGTTCCCCGCTCTGGGGGCTGTAGCGCTTCAGGACCGGTGGTGCACAGGGGCTGCCATGGTTTCCTCCCGTGGTGATGGCTCATGCGGCAGTTGACCCCACGCTGCACGGCACTGCCCCCAGCTGGGCAACAGTGGCAATGTGCAGCGAGGCCTTCTGGAGCTGCTTCAAGTCCCGGGCAAGGCGGACCATAGTGGCACAGAGACGCACGCAGGCATAGGCACGGACACCAGCGTGGGGGGCACTTGTTTACCAAACAACTCCTATTTACCATTTGCCCCAAAGAATACTGCTCCAGTCAGCACCCACTGCTAACACAATAATTAACAAATCAACTGATACTTTGCAAAATGAGCATAAGCACACGCTGTAAACAGGGTAAACAAACATGTAGCCTGGGCCTTGTTTGCCACAGGGGTGAGAACATGCCCAGGCAGATTGTTGACCTGGACTCAGTGGTGCCATGGTCCCCCCCCCACTGACTCCATAAGAGAGGGGGGACAAAGGGGGTTTGAGTCACACACAGAGAAGCATGTTCTGATAATATTTGGGCCACAATCCTGGTCATTAGCACCATTCACTATGAGGGGCAGCTGATCCTGGCACAGGCTGGCTCTCTGACACAGCTGCCATGCCAGTGGCACTGTCTGTAGGTCCAGAGACCTTCTCTTGCCCCTGAGCCCTCTGCACAGAGATGAGAAGGGCTCGAGAGGCATGGGCCAGGCCCAAACACGTTGCAGTGATTTCTGTCTCTCAGGAACTCCCAGGCTGACAACAGACTTTTCCCAAACCTTTCCCCAGCTGGGGAGGATTTTGCACTTGCTCAGGGCTGAAATTCCAAAGCACCAGAGGTGACCACCAGCCTAAGAATTTGCCCCTTCTCTCCCCCACCCCCTGCCACTCCTCAGTATCCAGCATCTGGGCAGATCTCACAGTGGTTTCCTTGGGAGTGTCCTGTATTGCTCTGGATGAAACCAGAGCAAGTTGCCCAGCAGTGGACAGCACAGCTCTGAACCATTGCCCTAATCTAATACTCAGGACCATCAGCAGCACAAACAGGACTATAGCTCATCAGGCCCCCAAAAGCAAATCCATCAACAAAGTGAACACACCACAGGAAAGAAAACTTCTGTCAAACTCTGTTGACAAGCCTCAAGCCTTAATTGAGTCCTCTTCTAGCTCTTTTTTTTTACCACAATCCTTTTGTCTCCTGCCAAAATTTGTCCTCATTAAGGCAGCTGCATTCCTGCCCCACACTGGGCTCCAGAAAAGGAATGTACTGGGTTCAGCTGAACCAGCAGCTTAACCTCTCTGCCTCCAACAACACAGAACTGAGGGGAAAAGAACACCACACAAAACCTCTTTGTGTTAATACAGAAACAAATGAGGGAAGAGTTTCCTGAGCAAATCAGATAATCAGAATACAAAAGTACAGTGACCTCAGCCTGTGTGCAGAAAAGGCACAGTGAAAAGCAGCAGCAAGCAGCAGCAAGCAAAGCAAATGCCCAAACTAGGGAACTGCTCCCCTATCCCTCCCTGTCCCACTGCCATTCGAGCAGAGCAGCCAACACCAAAAAAAACCCAGAACCCAGAAGCAGCAACTGGAACAGGGAGACTCCCATGTTGCAACCTGAACTTCAAGCCCCATCATCCTTTGCTCCAGCCAGCACTTTCATTTCTGAGGCTGGCATGGCTGCAGCATGGTCTGGATAACAGCAGCAGAGTCAACTCAACCCATGACAATCAGGAGCCTCTCCAAGCAAAATGGAAAGAGCCTCTCAGCTTCTGTGAACAACTTACACTGCTTTGAAGGCAGCTGGACTTGCCACATGGATGCATTAGCTGAGAGCCCAGAAGAGCCTAAGGGGGCAGTGGAAGGTGACTTCAGAAGGATCCTTGAAGATGAAGCTCAGACTTCAGGATTTGTAGCTGGAACCTTTGTATTACCTACTGGGGTCTCCTTTGGATTCATAGCCCTGTGACAATTCATAGGGTCACAGGATATTAGGGGTTGGAAGGGACCTCTGGAGATCTCTGAGTCCCCCTGCCAGAACAGGACCATTGCAGGTCTCACAGGAATACATCCAGACAGGGCTGGCAAGTCTCCAGAGAAGGAGACTCCACAACCTCTCTGGGCAGCCTGTTCCAGGGCGCTGTCACCCTTACAGTCAAGAAGTTCTTCCTGCTGTTGAAGTGGAACTTCCTGTGCTGCAGTTTCCATCCATTGCCCCTTGTCCTATCCCAGGGCACAAATGAGCAGAGGCTGTCCCTGTCCCTTCCTTTCTGACCCCCAGCCCTTGGATATTTATTGACATTGATCAGATGCCCTCTCAGCCTTTTCCTTTCCAGACTAAACAGCCCCAGGCCTCTCAGCCTCTCCTCATCAGGCAGTGCTGCAGTCCCTTCAGCATCCTCACAGCCTCTGCAGCAGATCTCTGTCCCTCTTGAACTGGGGAGCCCATAGCTGGATGCAATATTCCAGGTGGGGCCTCCCCAGGGCAGAGTAGAGGGGGAGGAGAATCTCCTTGGATCTGCTGGCCACACTCTCCCAAATGCACCCCAGCATCCCATTGGCCTTCTTGGCCACCAGGGCACATTGCTGTCCCATGCAGAACTTGCTGCCCACCAGACCTCCCAGGTCCTCCATGGGGCTGCTCTCTAACTATTTTTTCCCTTGAGTGCTGTAGGGTTTACACTGCTCTGGACATTGCATGGTGCAGAGGGGTGCACTAACTGCCCTGAGAACCCTAAGGAAGGGCTGGAGGGGGGAGGGCATTCATTGGAATTCCAAGACCTGATAATACCTCTTGGACACACTGAGAATCACAGAATTGTCAGGGCTGGAAGGGACCTCAAGGATCATCCAGCTCCAACCACCTGTGCCAAGGGCAGGGACACCTCACACCAGAGCAGGTTGGTCACAGCAATATCCAGCCTGGCCTTAAAAACCTGCAGGGATGAGACTTCCACCAGCTCCCTGGGCAATCTCTGACAGTGTCCCTCCACCCTCATGGGGAAGAACTTCTTCCTCACATCCTATCAGAATCTTCCCACTTCAAGTTTTACTCCATTCCCCCCAATCCTATCCCTACTCAACACGCTAAGAAGTCCCTCCCCAGCTTTCTTGTAGCCTCCTTCAGATATTGGAAGGCCACAAGAAGGACTCCATGGAGCCTTCTCTTCTCCAGACTGAACAGTCCCAACTCCCTCAGTCTGTCCTCATAGCAGAGCAGTTCCAGCTCTCTGCTCATCCTCATGGCCCTTCTCTGGACACCTTCCAGTACCCCCAGATCCTCCTTGTAATGGGTGTTCCAGAACAGCACACAGAGCTCCAGGTGGGGTCTCACCAGGGTGGAGCAGAGTGGGAGAATCACCTCCCTGGCCCTGCTGGCCACATTTCCCTTGCTCCAGCCCAGGATACAATTGGCTCTCTGGACTGCAAGTGCACACTGGAGGCTCCTGTTGAGCTTGTGGATGAACACTTCCCTTAAGGATAATCCAGAATTAGAAGCACAGGATGGGGGTGGAGTAGGCTCCTGATCAAAAAAAAAGAGCTATTCCAAATGTGTCCAGAGATGCAACCTAACTGATTAGCAAACATTGACTGCCTGAAGCCAAGGAATCCCTGTGGGAAAAACACTCAGGGTGTGCATCCATCCAGGTTGTCACCATCCCATAATAAGGAACAAACACACAGGGTGGGCAGCACCAGGAGGAAAGGGAAAGTATTGGAGATGTGGCAGTAAAGGCAGGAAAAGATTACCCCTCAGCTGGTCAGGAATCTGTGCCCCTGGGGCAGTGCTCCCAAATACAACCGTGGCTGATCAGTGAGAGACTCCAAGTTGGGTCCAAGGAGATGTGAAATGGCACAAATGAAACAATGCTGCAAAGGAAAGGGCCTCTGGTTGGCACAGCTTGGCCTGATGGTTTCTGCCTTGCTCAAGAGAAAGTGAAGCAGAAAAGGCCATGATGAAGATCTCTGCTCTCCCAGTCCTCTGCAATAGGACTGCAGGTGCAGGATCAGCTTCCCAGGGAGGAGTGAAAGAGTTTCAGAAATAGCTGCTCAGGAGGAAATGGCTCCAGGCATGGTCTTTGCCTCAGAAGGAGGAGTGGGCACAGCACTGAACACAAGCTGTTGTGTTTCCATGGATCAGAGAGGAAGGACATCCATAGACATGGGTGAGAGATGGGAACAAAGCAGGATTGTGCAGGAAGGAGGAGCCAGCACTAGTTCTGAACCATGAGGGTAGTGGAACATTGGAACAGATTGCCCAGGGAGGGGGTTGGGATGCCATCCCTGGAGATATTCAAGGTGAAGCTTGACAGGGCTCTGGGCAACCTGATCTAGTTGAGGCTGTCCCTGGGAAGGTTGGACAAGATAACCTTTGGAGGTCCCTTCCAACCCAGCCCATTCTATGATCAGTGAGATATGGGAAGCAAGCAGATTCTGCATGAAGTGCAAAAGGAAGACACCACCTGGGGCTTCTCAGAGCTCTGGGCCTGGCTATGGTTGTGGATTCCTGCCTTGGGCTTCAGTCTCAAGAAGTTGGTTGGAGCAATAACCCTGAGCTTGTTCAGCTTTGTTTGCATGGCTGTTAGAGTGCAGGGCATGTGTGAGTGCTGGTCTGCTTGAGGGAGCAGAACAGGGGACAGCAAGGACCTCTCTGGGAAGAGCTGGGGCAAAGGTCACCTTCAAGAGCAGGCCCTAAGCCTCTGTCTTCTCCTAAGCTCCCATTTCAAGGACCAGGCGTTAGACTGTCCGCAGTTCATAGAGCAATACTGAGCAAGACTTTCCTGAGGTTCTTTTCCCTTCTTTCTGTTGCTTTTGGGAGACTCTTGAGTTTCTCATTCCATCAGCTGGGCAGGACATGTTCTCCTCACCTTTCACTATGTGTTTTGGAATCTCTTGAGTTTGTCACAAGACATTGGTTTGGTCACCAGCTGTGTTCAGACTTTTCCCTTCACCTTCTAATCCCAGAAACACAGAATCACCCAGGTTGGAAAAGATCTCAGAGATCATCAAGTCCAACCTACCACCAAACACCCCCTGACACCTAATCCATGGCTCCAAGTGCCACATCCAATCTCGTTTTGAACACCTCCATGGATGGTGACTCCACCACCTCCCTGGGCAGCACATTGCATTGGTCAGTTCCTCTTTTTGGGAAGAACTTTCTCCTCATCCTGAGCCTAAACTTCCCCTGGTGTGGCCAATTATTAAATATTAATAACAACCATAACAGGACTCCTTCCCAGTACAGATTGTGTCCACACCCACGAAAGGCTACACCACTTCTCTGGGACTCCTCCCATTACCACCTATATCCCCTTTCCCACTTCATGACAGATTGGGCCCCATCCTACTACAAACTGTCTGCCTGTTGTTTGGAGCTGGATGTTCTGGTGTGTCCCATTCCCAGTCAGAAAGGCACTACAGGGTTTGAGAGGAGCCATTCAAAATAACTGGGATGGACAAACACTGCACACAGTGAAGAAGGCCAGCTGCAGCTGGGCTATGGCAGGAGGAGTGTGGCCACCCAGACATAGGAGTTGTCCTCCCCGAGGACTCAGAGCTGCTGTGGCCACATCTGGATGCTTGGTGACTGGGTGTGGGAATGTCCAGTCTGAAGAAATGGAGAGGAACTGCAGGGACTGCAGAGGACATCTGCCAGGATGGGAGCTGACATCTCTGTGGGGAGGCTGAGGGACCTGGGCTGCTTCAGTCTGTGGAATGGAGGCTCAGGGCACTGCCAGCGCAGTGTGCACATCACTGAAGGGTGGTTTCAGAGAGGATGGAGCTCTTCTGGGGAGTGGGGAGAGAACAAAACCACTGCACACTGCATCTTGGAAGGTTCATTGTGGAGATGAGGCCAAAGAAATAGACCTCAAAGGGCAGAGCTGCTATGCATGAGGCCATCCAGAGGTGTCAGGAAATGGCAGGGAGAGCACAGACAGATCAGGGAAGGGGGGGAAATGGCAGGGGGAGAGCTGGCTGGGGAAGCAAGATTGGTGTCAGCAGCCAGAAAGGAAAGAGCTGCAGGCATGGGACAGTATAGGAGAGGCTGCAGTAGGGATGGCCAAGGGCTCTGGCAAGGCTGAGAGGCCCAACAGGACCAAGGTCTTTGTCCCCTTGGCTCTGGCAGTTGCCTCTGACACCAAGACCTGTGAGGAGAAACTTGGCTTTGAGGCTTTGAGGTTCTTCTAGTCCAAGGGTAGTGGTCAGGGTTTGGCTTTATGCTTCCTAGAACAAAGGCATACTTTTCTGCCCTGTACTTTGCCTTTGTCTCCCTGCAATCCTGGCCTCTAACAAGCTGCTCTAACGAGTCCCTGGGGAGCCTTTGTCAGTAACAAGTCTCAGTGAGGCCAATCAGTGCTTCAAGGTACTTTGGAGTTTTCTTCTGACTTGGACTTGTTGAGAGGCTTCTTAGCAGTACCTTGGCAGAGTCTCCTGGCAGTACCTAAGGATGATGTAATCAGCCTCAAATACTCCATGGGGCTCATTAAATACTGCTGAACCTCTAATTATTGCCAAGGTTTCTGCAGATAATTGGAGAGGATTTTATTGCACAAAGCATCTGATAAAAATGATTTCACAGGGTGAATCATAGCCCTGAACCACAGGTGAGGGACAGGATCTGCCTTGCCAGGGGCTTGGGGTCAGGGCTTGGTCCTTTGGATCAATGAAACCCCTCCAGGTCTTCTCAGCAGCAGAGCCACCTTTAGCTGCTTGTCCTGACCTGTCAGCACTGCCTCAGTTCTCTGCTCTCACCCGAGCCTGGAGATGCTTCAGTCCCTCCAGTGATGCTTCCCTTGCATCCACTGTCTCCTTCTGTCCTAACCAGACCCTGGGGACCCTTTCCCAGTATGCTTCACTGGGACCCATTAAGAGTAGAAGAAACTTCAGAGTTTGAATCTGACTTTGACTTCTGGAGAGGTTTCATCAGCTTCTTCTCAATCCCTAAGGGTTACAGGGCACCAAAAGCCACAAGACGAGTCATTAAAACACCTTGGGCTGGTCCTCTGCTGCCCTATTGGGCT
Source organism: Melanerpes formicivorus (assembly GCF_026170545.1). Lineage (NCBI taxonomy): Eukaryota > Metazoa > Chordata > Aves > Piciformes > Picidae > Melanerpes > Melanerpes formicivorus. Next base: position 100,702 of record NW_027142845.1, read on the forward strand.
GGACGGAACTGCTGGCATGCAGGCAGCACTGCAGGAGACAGGTCTGGCCAGGAGCAGAACTGCACAGCAGGGCTCAGGACACTGCCAGAGGATCTCAGGGAGATGAGGAAGGCAGAGAGAGCTTCAAGGTGGCCAGGACTGGGAGGGTGACTGAGAGCTCACTGGAGGAGAAGACACTGCAGTCACTGACACAGTGAGGCTGTGGGTGCAGGACACTGCAGCTGTAGCTCCTGGAGGCATCTCCATCTCGACTGCTGATGCTCAGCTGAAGGCTCCTGGAGTGTGCACACAGAAGGAGAACCAAAGCCCTTCAGTTCTACCATGTGAGCAGCAGTGATCTGAGCTGGGTAAGGAGAAGGCTTCACCCCCAGCCCCTCTGCCTTCCTCTCTTCCCTTCACTGTCTCTGCAGCTCTGCAGGCCTGCTCCCTGTTTCTCCACTTCTCCATGGGTGTAGTGGTTTTAGGCTATGCCTTTAAAATGTAGTTACAGATTTTGAGCAGAAAAGTAGAAACAAAATAAATAGATCACTCTTGGGTGTGAAAAGGAAAAGAAAAGATTATTCTAAACAAATTCATTGGATAAATATCTGGAATCAGAGGAGCTGTACCATAACAATTCTCTCTCTTCTCTTATCATCTCAGCTGTTGTGCTTTGCTCTGGAGAGATCACCTGCTTTGGCTGGCCTTGGCTAAGTCTAACCCACTGCTTTCTTTCTCTCTCCAATCCTCCTTTATCTCTTGGAACTTGGGGCAGGGGTTAGGGACAGTGGAACAGCTTCGCTGGTCTCTGACCAGGAGGTATTTGTGTCATTTGCTAATTGTACCTAGTATTGTCACTCCTGTATGTTTTGTACCTGTTCATTGCATTCCATTGTAGAGTGTAGCTCTTGCTTGTCAGTACAGCTTCATTTGCTTCTAACTGAGCTGCTCTGGCAAAGCTAATAATGGGGGGAAATTTCAACCCACCAGAATGGGACTCTTGTTCTCTGGGCTTGGGCTGTTGGTCACTTTCTGTTCTGACACCAGAGGAATCTTCATGGCAATTAATGGGAAGGTCGTGAGTTCAAGCCTGCAGTGGGCAGTAGTGTCCTCCCTACTCTAATCATGAGGTCTGTGGTGACAGGTTGAACTCGATGATCTTTGAGGTCTCTTCCAAACTTAGTGATACTGAATACTGAATACTGAACACTGAATTCTGTGTCCCTGCTGCATTTGAAGCTATGATGAACTCTGCCATGGGTTGGTAGTGATGAGGACTGAGCTGATCCATTCCTCCTGCAGCTCAGGGACAGGGCTTACAATGAGGCTGAAAGAAGTGTGCCCTAACTTGTCACTGCCTTTCCCTCCTTGCACAGGTCTCCATGGCCAGAGGCAGCAGATGTCCAACAGCAGCTCCATCACCCACTTCCTCCTCCTGCCATTCCCAGGCACAAGGCAGCTGCAGCTCCTGCACTTCTGCCTCTTCCTGGCCATCTACCTGGCTGCCCTGCTGGGCAATGGCCTCATCATCACCACCATAGCCTGGGACCACCACCTCCACACCCCCATGTACTTCTTCCTCCTCAACCTTGCCCTCTTTGACCTGGGTGCCATCTCCACCACTGTGCCCAAGTCCATGTCCAATTCCCTGAGGGATACCAGGGACATCTCCTATGCAGGATGTGCTGCTCAGGTCTTTTTCTTTCTCTTTTTCATTTCAGCAGAGTTTTTTCTCCTCACCTCCATGTCCTACGATCGCTACATTGCCATCTGCAGACCCCTGCACTATGAGACCCTCCTGGGCAGCAGAGTTTCTGTCCACCTAGCATCAGCTATCTGGGGCTGTGTCTTTATCTATGTTCTGCTGCACACAGCCAATACATTTTCCCTGCCCCTCTGCCAGGGCAATGCTGTGCACCAGTTCTTCTGTGAAGTGCCCCAGATCCTCAAGCTCTCCTGCTCCACATCCTACCTCAGGGAACTTTGGCTTCTTGTGGTTGGTGCCTGTTTAGCATTTGTCTGTTTTGTGTTGTTTGTGGTGTCCTATGTGGAGATCTTCAGGGCAGTGCTGAGGATCCCCTCTCAGCAGGGACGCCACAAAACCTTTGCCACCTGCCTCCCTCACCTGGCTGTTGTCTCCCTGTTTATCAGCACTGGCTCCATTGCCTACCTGAAGCCCTCCTCCATCTCTTCCCCATCCCTGGACCTGGTGGTGTCAGTTCTGTACTCAGTGGTGCCTCCAGCAGTGAACCCTCTCATCTACAGCCTGAGGAACCAGGAGCTCAAGGCTGCCCTGAGCCAATTGATCCCTGGATGCTTTCAGAAGCAATAAGCTCTTTGTCTTCCCCTGCAGAGCAGTTCTGATGTCACTCAGTGCAGGCCCAGCCTGGCTTGCTGGAGTTCTGGCTGCTGCTGGTGCTGTTCCCCTTGTGAGAATGTTGTTCGCACACCAATATCTTTCTTCAGAGCATTTCTGGTTCAGTGTTGTCCTGTCTGCTGTGACCCAGAGGCTGCAGACATGAGAAGCAGTGCTCCTTCTGTGTTCAATAATAAAGGACCCTGCAGGGAGTTGTTTCTCTGATTTGCTTCTTCCAAGGCTTCTGTGGAGCTGCAGGGCAGTGCCTGCATGCAGAGGTGGAGGGGCAGAGTCCCAGCACAGCAGCAGTGCCAGGGAGCCTCAGCACTTGGGCTGTCCTCAGCTGCTCTTTCTTCCTTTCCACCCTCTCCTGCTGAGCCTCTGTGCTGGGGCAAGTCCTGAGTGCTCTGGCAGCTTGGGCACTGTGCTGTTGTGTGGCAGTGCTGGGACTGCAGGCAGGGACAGTTCATGGCAGCTTCTGGAGAGAGCTGTGCTCCAGAGCAGCTGTGTCATCAGAACAGGAGATCTCCTCATGCCTTCATATCCCAACTCACGCCAATTACAGACTGAACCTACTTAGAATCCATGCTGGATACCCTGACCCTCTTCCAGTACAGACTCAGTCCAAATATGGTTCTTTTAACCCCTCCCAGTACAGATGTGACCTCATCCCATTACTAACTGGATCCTACTGTCCTCTAGCACTGCAGCTGGGGTCCCTTCTCAGCACAGAATGTATCCCTTGGCTCCCTTCCCAGTACCATCTGCCTCCACCCCAGTAGAAACTGCACACCCTCATGCCCTCCCAGTATAGTCTGGGCCCTGTCCCAGTCCAAACAGGATCCCTTTAATCCCTCCAAGTACACGTTAAGATTTGTCCCAATAAAAACTGTATCTCCTTATACGCTCCCAGTACAGCCTGGACCCTGTTCCAGTACAAGCTGCATTCCCTGACCATATTCTAGGTAATTCTGGGCCCTGCACAGCACAGTTTGGAATCCTTTTAACACTTCCCGGTACAGACCTGCCCACTTCTCAGTACAAACTACATCTCCTGAACCCCTCCCAGCTCAGATGTGCTCTTATCCCAGGACAAACTGCATCACTTTGCCATCTCCCATTCAGTTTCCTCTGCCAGTACAAAGTGCATCACTTGGACCCCTTTCCAGTCCCAGCTGCACCCAGCACAGCACAAAGTGGATATCCTGATCCCAGAGCAGCTGTGGCCTGATCCTGGTACAAATGGGATCCCATTGCCATCTCCCAGCACAGTCTGAGTCTCATCCCAGTACAGATTGCATCTCCTGAAACCCTGATTCCATCCCAGCACAGACCAGGACCCATCCCTGCAAACTGATCCCCTGATGCCATCCCAGTTCAGACTGGGGCCCCCTCCAGCTACAAACTGAACCTCTCTGAGCTCTCCCAGTACAGACTGGGCCTTGTTCCAAAACAAGCTGAATCCCCTGGTCCCCTCCCAGAGCAGACATGGCCTCATCCCAGCACAAACTGCATCATCTTGCTCCATCCCTCTGTACTCTGGGTCCCATCCCAGTACAAAGTGGATTCCCTGGTGCCTTCCCAGTACCTGCTGCATCCCTCCACATGTTAACTGTGTACTCTGGTTCCAACCCAGTGCAGTCTGGGCTCCCTCCCTGTACATAATATCATCTTCTGACTTCCTCCCAGTACAGACTGAGCCCTGTCCAAGTACAAATTGATTTCCTGATCCCATCCCAGAAACTGAAGAGAGAGTATCCTTCTACTTTATTCTTGGAATGCTGGTGGGGGTGAATCTGGACAGGGGCAGCACAGAAGGCCAAAGGCTGCATCCAAAGCAACATGGCCAAAGATGGCGAGAGAGGATCCTGCCACTTTTTGATGTTCTGGTGAGACCTCCCCTGGAGTACTGCATCCAGCTCTGAAGTCTCAACACAGGAAGGAGATGGAGCTGATGAAGCAACATATCTAGCCACAGCCATAGAAGCAGTCATGAAACCACCAGTACGACCACCACACAAGGGAAACAACCTGGGTGGAAAACATTGTGGTTCTGGGAAACCTGGGCACCTTAAATCAAATTGCCTGACTGCTGGACAGACTTGAAAGTGCTGTGCTCACTGTCACAGACCTAATTATTTTACTAAAGGTGCTCGTAAGCAGGGAAACTGCTCCCGCAGCACGAGTACACCCCGCGTGATGACACCAAACCAGGGTGCTTGGACCACCCACCCACCGCTCTCAGCCACCTCTGGCAGCACGGAGTGGACCTGGCAACAGCAGTGGATGTCACTCTTGAGTCCACAAATGTTGTTGAGTCCAGTCAGCACGGTCCTCTGGGTCGCAGACCCTGTGCTCTGTTAATTGGCAGATCATCTACCTCTAGACAGGGCATCCTTATAATTCCTGGTTCAATACATTCTGATTATGACTGGGCTGTGAAAATTGTGCTCTATACCATTACCCCTCCTGTTAGCACTCCCATTGGGACCAAAATTGCTCAGCTAATACCATTTGAGTCCTGAGTGCCTAAAACTTGTAACAGGATTCGAGGGCAAGAAGGCTTTGGTTCCACCAGTATGCCTAATATCTCATTGGCCCTAGAAATCCAAAAGGGAAAACTAGAAAAGATTGTAACTGTCAGACACCCTTGTGGACAAACTATACAATTTTCAATGATTTGGGACACTGAAGACGATGTCGCTGTTATACCTCGTCATAAATGGGATGGTCACTAGCCATTGTTAATGGCAAATTCTGGAGTCATGGGTTTAAAAGGTATCCAAACAACCTGGGTTAGCAAAGAGCCAGTGCAATTAGCTTCTAACAATGGCAAATCAATCACTGTAAGACCGTACGTATTAACCCTTCCAGTTGCTCTGTCGGGCTGAGATGCCTCAAGGTAGCTAGGAGCAAAACTCGTTACTGTTCCTTTTCTGTAGCGGCTACTGGTCAGCAACCAACCCTCAAATTAAAATGGAAAGCAGCTAATCCAGTATGGGTGGAACAGTGGTCGCTTAGACACGATAGGCTGCAAGTTGTTAAAACCCTAATATGGAAACAATTGCAACTAGAGCACACCTTGCTAACCACCCTCAACCCACCCCTACCCCCACCCCCAGAAAAGGGAGGATTTTCTGGTACGACTCTTGTCGACCAAAGCTCTGCTCTGATTTAAAGTTACAGTGCTAATTTCATCATATCTGATTGTAATGTTTTTCAGAGATTTGTTATTTAGAGTTTTGCTAAGTTTTCCTGGTAAGCATAATGAATGGTAAGCATTTGGTATTTACAGGTACTTAGTACATAGTAATTGTAGCAAGCTATACCTACTTAGTAATGAGTTCACACGGTAAGATTTTCTTTTGGTTCGAACCTTCTTAGTTGTGTGCCATGGCATTCCAAAGGAGTTCCATGTAATATAGTTAAGATTTGTAGCAAATAGGTAGTAATTTTTAAAAGTATTCTTTAGCAAATGTAACGTCTTTCTATTTCCTTCTTAGACATGGACTAGAAAACATACAAATAATACAAAAAATATTAAAAAAAAGAAAACACATACAAAATAAAATTTAAAATACAAATATATATAACAAAACAAAACAGAAATATTAGATACAAAAAGTACAATAAAAATAACAAAATAACAAAAAATTTAGATAAAAATATAAAGTACAAAATAACAAAATAATAACAAATGATAGAGAACAAATTAAAAACTAATAACAAAAAATTTAAAATAAAAGCAAATTAACAAAATAATAATAAAACAGATGGGCAACAATGAAAAAAAAAACAAAACATAATAAACTAAAAAATCATAAGGACTGCTAACAAAAATTAGCTATTAACAAAAAACATAAGGATTATTGGCAAAAAATAAAGATTATCAAAACTACTAGATTAAACCAAACAAAAAAAAACTATAAAAAAATGAAGAAAATTCTAATTAAAAATTATAATGAAAAAGAATTAATAGAAAAGAAGGTTAAAAAATAATAAAAAAGCAAAAATCAAAATTAAAATAGAAAATAGATTAAATAAAACAAACGTGCAAAAAATGAAAAAATAATTAAAATTTAAAAATAAGGTAAAAAATAAAAAATATAAAAATAATTAATTAAAATAAAATACAAAATAAGAAAAAAAAAAAAATTAGATTAAATTTGTTAAAAAATAACAAAAAAGTACAGATTTCAAAAATTGAAAAATACATTAAAACAGTATAAAAATAATTTAAAACAAGAATTAAAAATTAAACAAAATAAAATAAAAAACTAGATTAAAAATTAAAAATAAAAAATATTAAACATATAAAAATAATTAAAAATGCTTTCCAAATGAAATAAAAAAGAAAACAACCAAAGTTAGAAAAAAATTATGAAAAAAGTAAGAAATATGAAAATATGAAAAATAATTTACCAGAAAATCAAAATAAAAAGAAATAAAAAATTGAAAGAAATTTTTTTTTAAAGTAATAATAAAAAAATTAAAATTAATCTTAAAAAAATACCATAATAATAAACTCAAAATAAAATTAAACAAAAAATTAATTAAAAATTTTAAAACAGATCATGTTAAAAACAAACAAACCAAAAAAAAAATTACAAAATATATGGAATCATAGACTCATAGAATTAGTCAGGGCTGGAAGGGACCACAAGGATCATCTAGTTCCAACCCTGCTGAGGTGGGCAGGGACACCCCACACTAGATCAGGCTGCCCAGAGCCTCATCCAGCCTGGGCTTAAACACCTCCAGGGATGGGGCCTCAACCACCTCCCTGGACAACACATTCCAGGGCTTCACCAGTTTCACGGTGAAGAATTTCTTCCTCACATCCAGCCTGAATCTTCCCATCCCCAGCCTTGTTCCATCCTCCCTAGTCCTGTCATTCCCTGACATGCTAGGATGTCCCTCCCCAGCATTCTTGTAGGCTCTCTTCAGATACTGGATGGCCATCATCAGGTCACCTCGAGCCTTCTTTTCTGCTAACTGCAATCATCGCAATAAACAACGGTGGAAGAATCAAGACCATGAGCACACAGCATTTCCCATGCAGTCGAACATCGATCACTAACTGCTATGATAATCTGGGATCAAACAGCATCAATCAGAAGAATGTACCACAGCATCATGTGAATTAGGACTGAATATTGTGGTTGCTTGATAACTTTGTATTCTCTCTTGTTAACTAAGTGTGCCTCTGAATGTAAACATCCTAGAGGATACAGTTTCATCTTTACATTTTGCTCAGTAGAGATTATTAACAAAAAAAAAAGGGGGGGAAAGAGAGAATACCCCATAGCAAAAAATTAGCTCATGGCAACCCTAGAAATGCTGTAACCCTAGGAACATCAACCCTAGAAAGTGCTGTAACCCTAGAAACATAAACTTTGCAATGTGCTGTAACCCTCTCACCACAAGACAGCACGAACACGGCACAACTCCCAGCTCAGATGTGCTCTTATCCCAGGACAAACTGCATCACTTTGCCATCTCCCATACAGTTTCCTGTGCCACTACAAAGTGCATCCCTTGGACCCCCTCCCAGGCCCAGATGCACCCAGCACAGCACAAAGTGGATATCCTGATCCCAGGGCAGCTGTGGCCTGATCCTGGTCCAAATAGGATCCCATTGCCATCTCCCAGCACAGTCTGAGTCTCACCCCAGTACAAAGTTCATCTCCTGAAACCCTGATTCCATCCCAGCACAGACCAGGACCCATCCCTGCAAACTGATCCCCTGATGCCCTCCCATTTCAGACTGGGGCCCCCTCCAGGTACAAACTGAACCTCTCTGAGCTCTCCCAGTACAGACTGGGCCCTGTCCAATTACAGACTTGTGCCCTGATCCCATCCCAGAAATTGGAGAGAGAGGATCCTTCTACTTTATTCTTGGGGGTGCTGGCTGGGTGAAAGGGCCCAAAGAGTGGTGCTCAGTGGAGTTACATCCAGCTGGTGGCAGACAGTCACAAGTGGTGCTCCTCAGGGCTCAGTGTTGGGACCACTTCTGTTTAACATCTTTATTGATGACTTTGATGAAGACACAGAGTGTGTCAGCAGTGAGTCAGCAGATGACACCAAGTCAGGTGGCAGAGTCGATCTGAATGAGGGTAGGGAGGCTCTGCAGAGGGACTTGGATAGATTGGATCCATGGCCAACATTACCAGGAGGAGCTTCAAGAAGGCCAAGTGCCAGGTCCTGCACTTAGGGTACAAAAACCACAAGCAATGCTCCAGGGGCAGTGTGGCTGCAGAGCTGCTGTCTGGCAGAAAGGGACCTGGAGGTTCTGATGGACAAGAAGCAGAATAGGAGCCAGCAGTGTGCCCAGGTGGCCAAGAAAGCCAAGGGCATCCTGGCTGGGATCAGCAATGCTGTGTCCAGCAGGAGCAGGGAGGTGACTGTCCCCTGGGACTCAGCTCTGGGGAGGCCACACCTTGAGTGTTGTGTCCAGTTTTGGGCACCTCCATCCAAGAGAGATGTGGAGGTGCTGGAGCCAGGGCAGAGGAGGGCAAGGAGCTGGGGAAGGGCCTGAAGAATAAATCTGATGAAGAGCAACGGAAGGAGCTGGGGATGGTTAGTTTGGAGAAGAGGAGGCTGAGGGGAGACCTCATGGCTCTCTACAACTCTCTGAAAGGAGTTTGTGGAGAGGCTGCTGCTGGTCTCCTCTCACAGGTCATTAGTGACAGAACAAGAGGGAATGGCCTCAAGCTAGGACTGAGGACAGTAGGAAATAAATTTTCCCATCCAGAGTGGTCAGGGAGTAGAATGTGCTGCCCAGGGAGGTGGCGGAGTTACCAAGCCTGGAGGTGTTTCAAGGTGGTTTGGATGTGGTGCTTGGGGATATGGCTTAGGGGTGACCCTTGTAGAGCAGGGTTATTGGTTTGACTTGGTGATCCTGAGAGTCTTCTCCAACCTGAATGTTTCTGTTATTCTGTGACAGACTGAGAGCCCTGGGGCTGTTTAGTGTGGAGAGGAGAAAACTGAGAGGGGATCTGATCAGTGGCTATGAGTATCAGAAGGGGGTGTCAGATGAAGGTGCCAGGCTCTTGGCAGTGTTGCCCAGTGACAGGACAAGTGGCAATAGGTGCAAGAAGGAACACAGCAAGTTCAACCTCACCATGAAGAGACTCTCCTGTGCTATGAGGGTGCTGGAGCCCTGGAGCAGGCTGCCAGAGAGGTTGTGGAGCTTCTTTCTATGGAGACTTTCAAACCTGCCTCGATATGTTCCTGTGTGACCTGCTCTGGGTGATCCTGCTCTGGCAGTGGGCTTGGACTGGATGATCTCTGGAGTTCCCTTCCAACCCCTCATATTCTCTGATTCTGTGATTTAAGCCCTCCGAGTTCATACTGGACTCCTCAGGACACCAAAGCCTCTCCTCAGTGCTGGCATGAGCCCCAGCCCTCAATGGCATCTCTGAGCCCTCAGCCTTCCTCTCGACACTACAGCCCCCAAACCTACTTCCTGTGCTCTGACCCCTCTTTTATATCCCCTCCTACCCTTGAGTGACTCTGCTTCACCCCTGGCACAGGAGAGGACTGTCTATCTAGAACCTGAAGCTGCTGAGCGTCTTTATCCTGGTGAAGTGAAGGCTCAGGGGTGATGTGCACCTGCTTGAAGTCAGGTGATGGAGCTTTTCTTGGTTGTGGACACAGAAGGAAGCCTTCAGAAAGTGCAACATGAAGTTTCAGACTGGAAGTGAGGACAAATTCTTGAACTGTGGTGCAAGAAGTGACCCAGAAGGAGTCTGGACAGCCCATGTCTGCTTTTTTGTGTCAAGGAACAGGCAGCAAGAGTGGAGAGCCCCGAGCGAAGGTGTGGAAATGTCAGGGTGAGAGCTGGCTGGGGATGACAGATGGATGTCAACAGCCTGAAGGGGAAGAGCTGCAGGCATGGGACAGTGTAGCACAGCCTGCAGGAGGGATGGCCAAGGGCTCTGGCAGGGCTGAAAGGCTCAACAGGGACAAGGTCTTGATCCTCTTCCTTCTGGAAGCAGCTTCTGCCACCATGGCTGCTGAGAGGAAGTTTTAGTTGGAGGCTCTCAGGATCAACCTCTCCAAGGCCTGAGGGTCAGAGCTTGGCCTTTCTCTTTCCTAAACCAAGGTCAGGGTTTGTTCAGCTGCACTTTGCCTTTGTCTGCCTTCAATCATAGCCTCCATTGAGCTTCTCTAACCACCCCTGGGAGGCTTTGTTGATAATGGTCCTCAGTGAGGCCAATTAATACTTGATAGAATTTCTGTTACGCTTCTGACTTCTTGAGCAGATTCCTTCAGTCTCCTCTCAGTGTGTGAGGCTCAGGCAATGATCCCCAAGTGCCCTAAGAGCTATTTATGTCTTTGTAGTTTTCTTCAAGGTTTCAAAGTGCAGCTCACAAAGCTCCTTTATTATTTATTTAATATCAAAGGTAGAATATTCTGTTAGCTTTCAGTTTCGAGCAGAGATGATAATTCACCAAGTGACACTGACCCAGGCTGTCCCACCAGGACATCTGCACTTGCAGGAGGGTGCAGCACACCAAGGACACCTCTCAGGGCTCTACTTCTCTCGGTCCTGATCCATACCTGGCTTACCTGGGGCTAGTTCATGGCCTAGGAAAGGGGGGAGGGGGAGTCACATCAGGTCTTGAGTAGGTTCCCAGTGACAGGGGCACTGTGCCCCCACAATCTGCTCTGTGGCTTGAATCCATTTCTCTCAGCCAGAGAGTGGCTCTGTGGTTGCCTCTTGTCTCTGTGCCTCTCAACAGAGGATTTCATCATCCAATCAAAATGGGAAGGAAATTTGGTGGTTCCTTAGCCTCCAAAGTCTTCTTCAATGTCATTCAGTGACACAAAGCACACAGGAAACACTGATGATGGGAAATGTCTGCAGCAGTGTGACTTGCTTGGCCATCCTCCTAACTCTAACTGCAAACCAATGTGGAACAGCAAGCACAGAGCAGAGCAGGTAGGAAAATCACAGTGGCTGTGACACCAGGGGCAGTGTCCCAGCTGCTGCTGGACACCATCCACACAGGAGTTCCCACCAGCAGTGTTCTCCACTCCTCTTGATTACTTTTAGCACTCAAAGGATTTCTTCAGTGTCATGGTGGAATCTGGGCAGTCTTTTGCCCTGCTTTTCCTCGTTGTTGTATCAGGCTGATGAAATCAGGGTGCTGGAGGAGTTGTTGGATTGCAGTGAAATTCTTTCCAATGGGTGTAGGTTGTAGCTAACCATACAACATGTGAGCAAAGACATCCTGGTGAGGAGTTATTGGTCCAGAGAATTTCCAATCACAGCCAATGATTACAGAGACATCACACAGACAGAAACTGAACTGATTGCTGTGGTGGTGTTCAAGAACTGTGACAAATATTGTGGTTCAGGCCCAGCTGGTTCCAGCGCCATGAGCTGAGATACAAACTAACAGAGCAGTTGAGAGCAGAACCAGGGCTGCAAGGGGAGCCAAGGGGCCCAGACCTGCAGAGCCTGTGGCTCCATCTTCAGGCATAGGTGAATGTTACAACTCCTCTTTCCCACAGCCTATCCCCACTCAGCTCCCTGTTGCATCTTGATTTGTACAGGGACTCTTCTCCCCACTTGCCTTTCCCATCTGCTTCAGGGATGCAGCAGTTGGTTCTTTTTCCCTCCCATCCTTTCTCACATGGCACATCTCATCACCTCCAGGGCCTCACACAGACCTGAAGGCCATCTCAGCATTTCATTACCACTCCATTTTTGGGTTCCTACTGATTGGTTCTATTGCAAACTAAGTTGTTGAGGAATGGCTTGAATCTAAGGGACATGGTTCTGTGGAACAACTAATTGAACAGAATGTGTAGGCCGTACTCCATCTTGTTGTTTACTGCTCACAGTTAGCTGAAATGGAATGAAGCTGGAGGTGGGAAGATTCAGGCTAGATGTGAGGAGGAGGTTCTTCACCATGAGAGTGGTGAAGCCCTGGAATGGGTTGTCCAAGGAGGTGGTTGAGGTCCCATCCCTGGAGGTGTTTAAGCCCAGGCTGGATGAGGCTCTGGCCAGGCTGATGTAGTGTGGGGTGTCCCTGCCCATGGCAGGGGGGTTGGAACTAGATGATCCTTGTGGTCCCTTCCAACCCTGAATGATACTATGATACTATGAAATGCCTTGTCACTATGACTTGTGAGATGCTTTGTCACTATGACTTGTAACTATGCAAGCTGTGCTGCACGATAACAGGATGTGAAACAAGGAACCAGCTAGAAAGGAGTTATTGAAATAGCACAGAGACCTAACCACAACTATAATGTAACCCTGCACAACTATTTGTAACCCTGGCTGCGATGCTATAAAAGCTGTGTTCTTGAACAATAAAGTTGAAGCTTGCTTATCAATCATATTGGTTGTCGTGAGTCTTCCCTCGCCATTTCACTGACATGTGGCACCCAAACAGGGACCTAAAGGGTCAACAGGGACAGAAGGCTGAAGACTGTCAGAGACCCTACAGCAGCTGAGGTGATTCGGCAAGCCCGGAGAAGCGTCGCTTGGATATTTCACTAGGTTGTGCAGCTGTCGACGGGCAAAGTGCGAATCGACGCAGGTGTAAGGAGTTCGTACCGTGCCCATCTGCTTGCCGTCCAGGTAAGGGTTGCCGGCTCTAGGTTTAAGGCTGCACTAGGAAATGCCCGGGGTATGGAGAGTGAAGTAGCCCTTAATTTACTTAGAAGTTTCCTTGAGAAACATAAAATAGAGGATGTGGATTTAAAGAAGGATCCTGAACGCTTATTACAGTTTGGTAAAGAGCATGGTTTCTTTAAATTGTCAGAGGATGTGCTTAGTGTTGATGTGTGGAGAGAAGTGGGTAATATTTTGTGGACAGTGCAAGACCACACCGGTGGGTCAAAACGGCAGCCGGTGATCATGGAAAAAGAGGTAGCCTTCTCATTACTTCATTGGTTTTTAGAAAAACGAAAGGCAGATGTATCATCTAAGATAATTCCTGGGCTTTTGCCCCCTGGATCCGCTTTAGGGTATTTCCCTAGTGGAGATAGTTATTTTAATGAAACTTGTTGGAGAGACTTTGGAAACAAACTGTGGGACTGGGTCACTACCAAGGTGCAAAGGCCATGGTGAGAAGGCATAAACTGTATTCAAAACTATAAGCTAAACCAGCAGATGGCTGCTGCAGTTACAGCAATTTTGCCAAAATGAGATGCAGCCCCAGTCCTATCCAAGTTGCAGCCAAATGATGTGGTTGAAAAGTATCGACTGGTGGACTGTGGCCGCCCCCAGTACATCTTGCGGCGACCACACCGCGTTTACCAGCCGCCACCACTGCCGTTAGCTCCGAGCGGAAAAGCTGAAAAAGGGCAGCAAAACCTGTGCCTCAGTGTGTTCAATCCCGTTCATCAACATCTTCCTTCAGTATCACCAGCGACGGCTCAGATTCGGAAGGCGACAACACCAGCACTGAGGAATTCAAACAGCGCTGACTTTGCTTTACAGCCCCTCTTAGAAACAATGGAGCGCTTGGAGGCTCACAGTTATGGCATTTTTACGACTGCACCCCGCCCGCGAGCCCTGACAGTCCCCATGAGCCCCTGTGGCTCTGACCATGGCGGTACCGACTGACGCACCACCGACACCTGCAGCACTGTCCATAGCGGTGGCACCAGCCTGGCAGCAACCCCCATCCCAGCAGTGCTTCTGCTATGCTACACCCCCCTCCTCCCGCCCCACAGTGGCTCACACCAGTGGCCCCCCCCGCAGCGGTTTCTGGTATGACCTTTGTCGACCAAAAAGCTCTGTTCTGATTTAAAGCAACAGTGTTAATGTTGTCATTTCTGATTGTAATGTCTTTCAGAGATTTTTTTATTTAGAGTTTTGTTGGGTTTTTTTAATAAGAAAAATTACTAGTAAGCATTTGGTATTTATAGGTACTCAGTATATAGTAATTGCAGCAAGCTATACCTACTTAGTAATGAGTTCAAATTTTAAGTCTGTTTTTTTTGGTTTGAACCTTTTTGGTTTTGTTTTTTGTGTGTGCCTAGACATTTCAAAGGAACTTTGTGTAATACAGTTAAGGTTTGTAGTAAATAGGTATTTAAAAAAATATCAAGACTGTGAGCAGTAAATCTTTAACTATTTGACGTAAAGACTCTGATGGGAATGTGTTGTTACCAGGGTGGATGCAGTCTCTTATTAATATTGGGTTGTTGATTTTATTGATTGCTTTTGTTATATTGTTAATTTTACCTTATTTGCTTTTTATGTGTGCAAAGGATGTTAGGTTAGAATGATATTGTTTTGTTGCCTTTTGATTCTGTTTGTTATAGAGTTAAACTTTGTAGAAAAAGATGAGCTTTATTTGTAACGTGTCAACAATTAACAATAACTAGTAGTTAACAGAAACTGTGAAAACAACTTACTTACAACAATTATTAAAATAGCAGAGAATGGCAGTAACAAAAATAAGGACAACAGCACAGATTGAGACACTGAACAGCAAATAAACTAACACTCTAAGCCACCTTCGACCAACCACCTCAACATCTGGATGCAGCGTGGTGCGATGGGTGGTGCCAGCTCTCCTCCTGAGGAGAAAAAAAAAAATTAAATCCTTGATTTTTTTTTAATCAACTGCCATGATTAAGAGACAGGATGCAGCCTGATGCAGGCCAGGTGTCCACTTTATTGTACAAAATTCTTCTTTATAAAACTAATACAACGCAAAAGCAGTTTACGATGGACCAGGGACTGTGTTACATCAATCTTCTATATGCCTGAAGTCTTACACTCTCAGGTCATTAACAACCACTCTTAATCAAATATCTGCCCTCCTCCAACAGCACTGCTGCACCGTGTTTCACAAGCCATCAAGGCCAACACTGTCTCCTCTTATCAGTCCAGCAGTGCTTGGAGCTCGGGTATCCAAGATTTAACCCTTCATTTCCCCCTTCTGTTATATAACAAGAATCCCCTTAACAAAGAAATTAATCAAACTCTGTAAGCATTACAATAAACAAGGTAAAAAAGGATAGCAAAAAGAATAAAGCAGTAAAAGCATGCATAATTGCTCTAAGAAAACTACAAAGCCAGAGAAAAAGTCCCCAATTAGCAAACAATTTAAAACATGAAGGAATATCATGAAGTGTTTTCACATGTACCTTGATCTGTAAAGACTGTGGAACAATTGTTTGGGTCCAAATTCTCCACCCTAAATATTTCCAAGGTGGTACATTCTGAATTTTCTCAGATGCTACACAAAACCCCACTTGAGTCACAGTGAATACAGCAAGGTCTACGGCTTTCTCCATGAGCTCGGGGCTTTGTGCTGCCACTAGAATGTCATCCATATAATGATAAATCAGAGCTTCAGGAAATGCCTCTCGAACAGGACTAAGAATTTTTGCTACATACCACTGACAAATCGTAGAGTTATTTTCCATTCCTTGTGGAAGCACAACCCAATGATATCTCTGCAAAGATTGTTGCATGTTGATGTCTGGAACTGAAAAAGCAAATTTAGGAGCATAATTTGGATGTAAAGGAATGCTAAAGAAGCAATCTTTCAGATCAATAACAGTTAAATGGCAATATCGTGGTATCATTGTGGGTGAGGGTAGCCCTGGTTGAAGGCTCCCCATATCTTCCATAACGTCATTCATCTTTCTGAGATCATGGAGTAAGTGCCACTTGCCTGTTTGTTTCTTGATGACAAAAATAGGAGAGTTCCATGGACTCGTGGAGGGTACAATATGCCCTTTCCCCAGTTGCTCTGTGACTAGTTCTTGGAGTGTGCAAAGCTTTTCCAATGGTAGGGGCCATTGATCCACCCAGACAGGGGGATTTGTTTTCCACGTTAACTGGAGGGTGTCGTGCACCACAATGCCCCCCTCTAAAAATGGGTGTTCATGGTCACCCCCCATTGTGAAAGCACATCACAACCCCATAGCACCATAGGCACAGATAAAACAAAAGGTTTCACAGAAGCTATATGTCCCTCTGGTCCCTGAATCTGAATGAAATTCAGGCTCTGATTACTTTCTCCAGCTCCCCCTATGCCTGCCAGCACCTGAGATGCACTAGCTGCAGGCCAGTGGGGGGGCCATTTAGCTTTAGAAATCACTGTGACATCTGTTCCAGTATCAATAATACCACTAAGCACTATTTTCTGCTGACCATACATCAGGACACATTGACAAATAGGACGTTTTTGAGAGATAGTCTGTACCCACAGAATCTGTGGATCCCCAGTAGACCCAAATCCTCTTTTATTTCTTAAAAGTCCCTTTACAGGGGGATCCCAAGGGAAGAAACAATAGCTCTGCAATACTTCCCTTTGGTACCGTGCAGGGAGGAAACGGAGTCCTTGCCATGATCTGAATTTTATCTGTGCTGTCAGAACCGACAACCCCAGGAAGCACAAAAAGTCCTGATATTGTTGTTGATGATCTACCTAATATTAATGCCTGAGTTTTAACTGAAAGAGGACCTGACACACCTGTTGGCAATAAATGTACCGTGATATCAAGTAAAGTTTCTGTGTCAGAGATTGCCAGGTCCAGTCCTGCACTGCCTGCTGTTGCTGGGCGGAGGTCAGAGACATGCATGCTGCGGCATCTGGCTGGCTGATGATGGCTGGATGATTTGTGTCTGCGCGTGGCGCTGTCCCAAGCTCTGCATCCAGTTTCCCTGCACAGGCTGCCCTTGAGAATTATACTTAGATTGACACTGGTTAGCATAATGCTTCCCCTTCTGGCACTTAGGGCAAATCCCAGGTGCCTTAGGTTTGGCTCCAGTATTAGCTACCAAACAATTCTTTCTGAGATGACCTGGTTTCCCACAGCCATAACAAACTCCTGTATTCATTGGACCATTCATAGCTGCAAAAGCTGCAGCCATAGCTTCATACTGATGTTCCATCATACCTACCTTATTACATGCTTCAATCATTTCTAGCAAGGTGGGGTTTTGATTAGGCAAAGATTTTAACAGCTTCTTACAATCTGCATTTGCATTTTCCACAGCTAATTTCAACAGGAATAGAATAGAATAGAATAGAATAGAATAGAATAGAATAGAATAGAATAGAATAGAATAGAATAGACCAGACCAGGTTGGAAGAGATATTCAAGATCATCGCATCCAACCTATCATCCAACACCACCTAGTCAACTAAACCATGGCACCAAGTACTCCATCAAGCCTCCTCCTAAATATCTCCAATGATGGTGACTCCACCACCTCCCTGGGCAGCCCACTCTAATGGACAGTCACTCTCTCTATGAAGGATTTCTTCCTAGCATCCAGTCTAAACCTCCCCTGGCACAGCTTGAGACTGTGTCCTCTTGTTCTGGTGCTGGTTGCCTGGGAGAAGAGACCAGCCCCCACCTGTCTACAATCACCCTTTAGGTAGTTGTAGAGAGCAAGAAGGTCTCCCCTGAGCCTCCTTCAGGATAAGCAACCCAGTCTCCCTCAGCCTCTCCACACAGGGCTGTGTTCCAAATCTCTCACCAACTTTGTTGCCCTTCTCTGGACATGTTCCAGCAACTCAACATCTTTCCTAAACTGAGGGGCCCAGAAGTAGACACAGGACTCAAGGTGTAACCAGTGCAGTGTACAGGGTCAGAATGACCTCCCTGCTCCTGCTGGCCACATTGTTCCTGATACAGGCCAGGATGCCATTGGCCCTCTTGGCTGCCTGGGCACACTGCAGGCTCAGTACTATTTCCCTTGCCTCCCCATTGCCAATTTGGCCTTCTAAAACCACTTTAAGCCTGTCTATGAATTGCATATAAGGTTCCCGTGGTTAGCAACTGTTGTGCTAGAGATTTTAAGTCATACAGTGTCATTACATGATTGTTGAATGTAGATGTTAAAAGATTAGCGAAATAAGGAGAAGAGAGCCCATGCTCAGTGGCAGTACAATGGAGTTCTTTAATCACTGGGAAGGACAAAGCCTCCCATTGAGGGTTACCCCTTCATCCCGCATACAGTACAGGAGCCATGATTCTTGCAGCAACCTCAGTGTCTCCGTCCCGCAAAGCTTGGTGCTTAATAGAAGCCCACACATTGTGAGGATCCCAGAGATAAAGGTCTGGTTCCCATTCAGGATAGACAGGACCTGGATCTAGGAGGTCATCGTTGGGGGGGGGATATTCTGCTGTGTATGTACCCAAAACTTTGGCTTTGGTGGCAGCTTAGAGGGTAACGGAGGAGGAGTCTGAGCTGCCTCAATACTCTGTTCTGAGTTCCCTTCTTGCACTTTAAGCATATCGAATATAATCCGCCACCATGGGAGCATACGCTGCGCCTCAGCATTCCCTGTAGTAGCAGCATTCGATAACTTCACCCTCACTTGATCTCAGGTTGTCCTACACTGTCCCCCACACTGGGTTTGGTTTCTGCAGAAGAAAGGCCAAGCCCTGACCACAGAGCCTGGGCAGTCAGATGCAGAGTGGCTCAAGCTAAAGTTTCATCTCCCTGTCCTTGGTGGCAGAGGCAACTGCCATAGAAAGGAGGAGAAAGACTTCAGTCCTGTTGAGCTTTCAGCCTTGCAGGTGGTGCTACACTGCCCCATGCCTGCAGCTCTTTCCCTTCATGCTCTTGACACCCATCTTGCTTTCCTAGCAGCTCTCACTATGACATTTCTGTACCCTCCCTGCTCTGTCTCTACTCTCCATGGCCATTTCTTGAGACACACAGCCAGGACCTCTTGGACCACAAGGTTCCTCTTTGGGTGACTTTTCTTTCTTCTCACCTCCAGTCAGAACATTACAAGTTGCACATTATGGAGGTTTTCTTCTCTTCCCTTTCCACCAACACCAAAAGCTTCAGCAGCAGCAGCCTTCAAGCAGGTACACACTGATCTAAATCTGCTGTGCTCTAGTTTGAAGCCATTGCCTCTTGTCCTGTCACTGCAGGCCTTTGCAAACAGTCTGTCCTCATCCAGTATACTTCAGATACAGGAAAGCTGTTATAAGGTCTCTCCAGAGCCCTCTGCAGGCTGAACACCCCCAGCTCCCTCAGCCTGTTCTCATAGCAGAGCTGCTCCAACCCCCTGATCATTCTGTAGCCCTCCTGTGGATCTGCTCCATCAGCTCCATGTCCTTCATGTGTTGAGACTTCAGAGCTGGATGCAGTACTCCAGGGGAGGTCTCACCAGAGCAGAGTAATGCCAGGATCCTCTCTCTCAATCTCTGGCCATGTTGTTTTGGACGCACTCCAGGCTGCCCTTGGCCTTCTGTGCTGCAAGCTCACACTGCCTGCTCCTGGCCAGCTTCTCTCCCACCAGTACGTCCAAGCCCTTTTCCTCAGGGCTGCTTTCTATCACCTCCTCCCCTAGCCTGTATTGATAGTGAGGATTGTTCCAGCCCCGCTGCAGGACCCTGCTCTTGCTCTTGTTGAACTTCATGAGGGTCACCTGGGCAGCATCCCTCCAAGTTGTCCAGGGCCCGCTCACTGCTGTCCCTTCCCTGTGCCATATAAACAGCACCACTCAGGTTGGTGCCATCTGTACACTTGCTGATGGTGCCTCCATCCCTCTGTCTACAGTAGTGATAAAAGTGTTAAACAGTACAGGATGGGAGGAGTGCAATCAGTTTTTCCTGGGACAAGGCCTGGGCTGTACCTGGAGATGTTAATGGGAGCCAGTTTGAAATAGGAGATGGCCCAGACTGGACTCTGGTGTGATTAGGGTATGGAGTTGTGAGTGTGACAGGGTCCAGTCTGTGGTGGGAGTGTTTAAAGCAACCCAGTATGTACTGGGATGAGTCCCAGACTGTACTGGGATGTGGCCAGGGGACTCAGGTTGTACTGGGCTGGGAGAGTGTAAAGGGATGCAGTTTGTACTGAGAGGGGTCCCAGTCTGGTCCTGGGAGGGGTTCAGGTGGTGCAGCTTTTCCTGGGAACAGCCACAGTCTGTACTGGGAAGGAGTCCTGATATCTGATTTCAGCTTCAGCTTTGCTGTGGGATGAGACCCTGTCTGTACTGGGAGGAGATCAGGAGATGCAGTTTGCACTGGGATGGTCCCCAGTCTGTACTGGGTGATGCCATTGGATCCAGATTTTGGGACAGGTCTTGGACTATACAGGAATGGGATCAGGACACCAGTTTGGACAGGGCCCTGCCTGTACTGGGAGGGATTCAAGAGATGCAGTTTGTACTGGGAGGGGGCACAGTCCATACTGGGTTGGAATCAGAGTACACAGCTAACTTGCGGAGAGATGCAGTAGGTACAGGGAGGGGACCAAGTTGATCCAATTTGTGCTGGGATGAGGCCAGGTCTGTACTGGGATGTATTAAAATGATCAACTTTGTACTATGTGAAGACAATAACACAGCTTATACTGGAAATGGGACTGGACCCAGGCTGCAGTGCTAGAGGACAGTATGATCCAGTTTGGACTGGGATGAGGCCACATCTGTACTGGGAGGGGTTAAAAGAACCATGTTTGGACTGAGAAGGGGGTCAGGGTATCCAGTTTGGACTCTGAGTAGTTGCAGTCTGTAATGGGGGGGGGTTGGGGGATGAAGGATTGAGGAGACTTCCTGTTCTGATGGCAGTGCTGCTCTGGAGCCCAGCTCTGTCTCACAAGCAGCCCTGGACTGTCCCTGCCTGCAGTCCCAGCACTGCCACCCAGCAGCACAGTGCCTAAGCTGCCAGAGCACTCAGGCCTTGCCCCACCACAGAGGCTCAGCAGGAGAGGGTGGAAGGGCAGAAAGAGCAGCTGAGGACAGCCCAAGCTCTGGGGCTCCCTGGCACTGCTGCTGTGCTGGGACTCTGCCCCTCCACTTCTGTACACAGGCACTGCCCTGCAGCTCCACAGAAGCCTTGAAGGAAGGAAACAAGAGAAACAACTCCCTGCAGGGTTCTTTATTGTGTTGAACACAGAGGGAGCACAGCTGCTCATGCCTGCAGCCTCTGGGTCACAGCAGACAGGACAACACTGAACCAGAAATGGTCTGAAGAAAGACATTTGTGTGGGAACAACATTCTCACAAGGGGAACAGCACCAGCAGCAGCCACAACATGGGCAGCCAGGCTGGGACTGCACTGAATAACATCAGAACTGCTCTGCAAGAGAAGACAGAGTTTATTGCTTCTGAAATTATCCAGGGATCAGTTGGCTCAGGGCAGCCTTGAGCTCCTGGTTCCTCAGGCTGTAGATGAGAGGGTTCACTGCTGGAGGCACTACTGAGTACAGAACTGACACCACTAGATCCAGGGATGGGGAGGAGATGGAAGATGGCTTCAGATAGACAATGAAGGCAGTGCTGAGAAAGAGGGAGACCACAGCCAGGTGAGGGAGGCAGGTGGCAAAGGCTTTGTGGCGTCCCTGCTGAGAGGGGATCCTCAGCACTGCCCTGAAGATCTGCACATAGGACACCACAATGAACACAAAACAGACAAATGCTAAGGAGACACCAATGAAAATTACCCAAATTTCCCTGAGGTAGGATGTGGAGCATGAGAGCTTGAGGATCTGGGGGACTTCACAGAAGAACTGCTCCACAGCATTGCCCTGGCAGAGGGGCAGGGAAAATGTATTGGCTGTGTGCAGCAGAGCAAAGAGAAAGCCACAGGCCCAGGCAGCTGCTGCCAGGTGGAGACAAACTCTGCTGCCCAGGAGGGTCTCATAGTGCAGGGGTCTGCAGATGGCAATGTAGCGATCGTAGGACATGGAGGTGAGGAGATAAAACTCTGCACCAAGCAAAAATAGGATAAAAAAGACTTGTGCAGCACATCCTGCATAGGAGATGTCCCTGGTATCCCTCAGGGAATTGGACATGGATTTGGGCACAGTGGTCATTGTGCCCCTGTACTCTGCTTTGATTAGGCCGCACCTTGAGTCCTGTGTCCAGTTCTGGGCCCCTCAGTTTAAGAAGGACATCAAAACACTTGAACGTGTCCAGAGAAGGGCAACAAGGCTAGGGAGAGGCCTTGAACACAAGCCCCATGAGGAGAGGCTGAGGGAGCTGGGATTGTTTAGCCTGGAGAAGAGGAGGCTCAGGGGTGACCTCATTGCTCTCTACAACTACCTGAAGGGTGGTTGTAGCCAGGAAGGGGTTGATCTCTTCTCCCAGGCAACCAGCACCAGAACAAGGGGACACAGTCTCAAGCTGCGCCAGGGGAGGTTTAGACTCGAGGTGAGGAGGAAGCTCTTCACCGAGCGAGTCATTCGTCATTGGAATGTGCTGCCCAGGGAGGTGGTTGAGTCACCGTCCCTGGAGGCATTCAAGAGGAGATTGGACGTGGCGCTTGGTGCCATGGTCTAGTCATGAGGTCTGTGTTGATAGGTTGGACTTGATGATCCTCGAGGTCCTTTCCAACCTAAGTTATACTGTGATACTGTGATACTGTCAGTGAAGTAGAAAAATTAGCGTGTTGGTCAGTAAAAAACACAAATGTTACCACTCAGGTGTTGGAAGGGTTATTGTTAGATCAAGAATCATTGAAGCACGCATTACTGCAAAATCGTGCTGCAATTGATTTTTTGTTGTTGGCTCAAGGGCATGGCTGCGAAGACTTTGAAGGAATGTGTTGTTTGAACTTGTTGGATCATGGAGTGTCGATGCATGCTGAGATTAGGTGGCTAAAGAATCATACAGGTGCTGTTACAATTGTACAAAGTCCCTTAGATGATTGGTTAAGATCAATGCTTGGGAATGTGTCACAGTGGGTTATACAATTGATAAAAGAAGCTTTAAGGTTTTTAGGTATTATTGTACTAATTTTGATTATTGTTAAACTTGTTTATAATTGTATTATGCAAAGTGTTCAAAGGATAACCTCCAAGGCCTTACTTGCACAAAAGTAAAACGGGGGAATTGTTGGGGTTTGGTTTAAGCAAGAGGGGACATGGGTCCCAGGAACACCTGCGCAATTCAGGCCTTGAAGGATTCTCTGTTGATAATATAGCAATGGAGTAGGAGCTGTGGGAAAATGCTGATTGCTTGGTATGCTGAAGTCCAGCTGCCCCTGAGAAAGGAGACAAGCAAGATAAGGGGGAGGCGAGATCTGGGAAAAAGAGCAATTAGACTGAGTAGAAAAATTCCACAGAGTAGTGAAGACAATGATGTAACCTTTTAGAGAGAAACCAATAGTATGTGTTAAATTAGAATAAACTATGCATAAGATAAGACTATAAATAATGAAGTGTGGAACAATAAAGTTGGATGATTACTATCACTGATGTTGAGTGCTGTCGTCCCTGTCTCCGTTCTCGTCATCAGGGCATGCGGTTTTTACTGGGATGAGACACAGTGTGTACTGTGAGGGTGGTCATGCTCCTGGCTCTGCAGCTGGAGGGATTCATTTGTTACTGGGACCTATCCAGGGCTTCCAGTTTGTCCTGTGGATCTCAGACTGTACTGGGATGGGATCAGGAGAATCAGTTTATACTGGAAAAAGGCCAAGTCTGTATATGAAGGGCTTGAAGGGACCCTGTTTGGAATGCAATGGGGCCTGGAATATAGTGGGAAGGGAACTGTCTATAGTGGGATGGCACTGTGATGTGGCCACTCTCTACTAGGATGGGTCAGGGTATGAAATTTGTATTGGGACAGATGGAGTTGGTAGGGAGAGAGTCAGAAGATCAGTTTGTACTGGGGTGAGGAACAGTTTGTACTAGGAGAGGTTCAGGAGGTACTATTGGTGCTGAATGCAGCCAGCATTCAACAAGTCCAAGTGCCGAGTGCTGCACTTTGGCTACGGCAATCCCATGCAGAGCTACAGGCTGGGGTCGGAGTGGCTGGAGAGCTCCCAAACAGAGAGGGACCTGGGGGTGCTGATTGACAGCTGCCTAAACATGAGCCAGCAGTGTGCCCAGGTGGCCAAGAGGGCCAATGGCATCCTGGCCTGCATTAGGAATAGTGTGGCCAGCAGGAACAGGGAAGTCATTGTGCCCCTGTACTCTGCATTGGTTAGGCCACACCTTTAGTACTCTGTCCAGTTCTGGGCCCCTCAGTTTAAGAAGGACATCGAAACACTTGAACGTGTCCAGAGAAGGGCAACAAGGCTGGGGAGAGGCCTTGAACACAAGCCCTATGAGGAGAGGCTGAGGGAGCTGGGATTGTTTAGCCTGGAGAAGAGGAGGCTCAGGGGTGACCTCATTGCCCTCTACAACTACCTGAAGGGTGGTTGTAGCCGGGAAGGGGTTGGTCTCTTCTCCCAGGCAACCCACACCAGAACAAGGGGACACAGTCTCAAGCTGCGCCAGGGGAGGTTTAGACTCGAGGTGAGGAGGAAGTTCTTCATGGAGTGAGCTGTTCATCATTGGAATGTGCTGCCCAGGGAGGTGGTTGAGTCGCCGTCCCTGGAGGTGTTCAAGAGGAGATTGGACGTGGCGCTTGGTGCCATGGTCTAGTCATGAGGTCTGTGTTGATAGGTTGGACTTGATGATCCTCGAGGTCCTTTCCAACCTAAGTTATACTGTGACACTGTGATACAGTCTGTATTAGGAGGGGGCTGGGGGTCCAGGGAGAGCTGGTGCTCCCTGGCAGTGCTGCTGTGCTGGGACTCTTATCTCTGACAACTCTGCACACAGGAATTGCCCCTAAAGGTCCTGAAAATAAATGAAGGAAGAACCTCAGGAAAAAACAAAAATTCAAAAAACCTGAAAGGTTCTTTATTTTCCTTAAAGAACAAAGGAGCACAGCTCCTCTAAAATAAATAGTCAGAGAAGAGAAGCAGAGAGTGAATTAGAAGGGCAAAACCAAAAAGAGTAAAAATCCACCACAAACAGCAAATACTGGAGAAGCAAGGTTTCTCCACTGGGCCTGCACTGAGTGTCATCAGAACTGCTCTGCAGAAGAGTTTATTCCTTCTGAAAGCATCCAGGGATCAGTTTGCTCAGGGCAGACTTCAGCTCCTGGTTCCTCAGGCTGTAGATGAGAGGGTTCACTGCTGGAGGCACAACTGAGTACAGAGCTGACACCACCACGTCCAGGGATGGGGAGGAGATGGAAGAGGGCTTCAGGTAGGCAAAGATGCCAGTGCTGAGAAAGAGGGAGACCACAGCCAGGTGAGGGAGGCAGGTGGCAAAGGCTTTGTGGCGTCCCTGCTGAGAGGGGATCCTCAGCACTGCCCTGAAGATCTGCACATAGGACACCACAATCAACACAAAACAGACAAAGAATAAACAGGCACTGGCTGCAATAAGCCAAATTTCCCTGAGGTAGGATGTGGAGCAGGAGAGCTTGAGGATCTGGGGCACTTCACAAAAGAACTGTTTGAGAACATTGCCCTGGCAGAGGGGCAGGGAAAATGTATTGGCTGTGTGCAGCAGAGCATAGAGAAAGCCAGAGGCCCAGGCAGCTGCTGCCAGGTGGAGACAAACTCTGTTGCCCAGGAGGGTGTCATAGTGCAGGGGTCTGCAGATGGCAACATAGTGATCGAAGGACATGGTGGTGAGGAGAAAATACTCTGCTGAAAGCAAAAAGAAAAGCAGAAACAATTGTGCAGCACATCCTGCATAGGAGATGTCCCTGGTGTCTCTCAGGGAATTGACCATGGATTTTGGCACAGTGGTGGAGATGGCACCCAGGTCAAGCACAGCAAGGTTGAGGAGGAAGAAGTACATGGGGGTGTGGAGTTGGTGGTCCCAGGCTATGGTGGTGATGATGAGGCCATTGCCCAGCAGGGCAGCCAGGTAGATGGCCAGGAAGAGGCAGAAGTGCAGGAGCTGCAGCTGCCTTGTGCCTGGGAATGGCAGGAGGAGGAAGTGGGTGATGGAGCTGCTGTTGGCCATCTGCTGCCTCTAGCCATGGAGACCTGTCCAAGGAGGGAAAGGCAGTGACAAGTTAGGGCACACTTCTCTCAGCCTCATTGTAACCCCTGTCTCTGAGCTGCATGAGGAATGGATCAGCTCAGTCCCATCACTACCAACCCATGGCAGAGTTCATCACCGCTTCAAATGCAGCAAGGACCCAGAATTGCCATGAAGATTCCGCTGGAGTCAGAACAGAAAGTGACCCACAGCCCAATCCTAGGGAACAAGAGTCCCATTGTGGTGGGTTGATTTTCCTCCCCATCATTAGCTTTTCTAGAGCAGCTCAGTTAAAAGCAAATGAAGCTGTATTGACAAGCAAGAGCTATACTCCACGATGGAATGCAATGAACAGGTAGAAAACATACAGGAGTGACAATATTAGACAGGTATTTACAATTAGCAAATGACATTACACCCCTCTGGTCATAGACCAGGGCAGCTGTTCCACTGCCCCTATCCCCTATCCCCCTGTTCCAAGAGAGAAAAGAGGAGTGAAGAGAGAAAAAAAGCAGTGGGTTAGACTTAGCCAAGGCCAGCCAAAGCAGGTGATCTCTCCTGAGTGAAGCAAAAGAGCTGAGATCAGAAGAGAAGAGAGAGAATTGTTATGGTACAGCTCCTCTGGTTCCAGATATTCATCCAATGAATTTGTTTAGAATAATCTTTTCTTTTCCTTTTTACACCCAAGAGTGATCTATTTATTTTGTTTCTACTTTTCTGCTCAAAATCTGTAACTAAATTTTAAAGGCATTGCCTAAAACCACCACACCCATGGAGAGGTGGAGAAACAGGGAGCAGGCCTGCAGTGCTGCAGAGACAGTGAAGGGAAGAGAGAAAAGCAGAGGGGCTGGGGGTGAAGCCTTCTCCTTACCCAGCTCTGCTCACTGCTGCTCACATGGTGGAACTGAAGGGCTTTCATTCTCCTTCTGTGTGCACACTCCAGGAGCCTTCAGCTGAGCATCAGCTGCTGAGATGGAGATGCCTCCAGGAGCTCAGCTGCAGTGTCCTGCACCCACAGCCTCACTGTGTCAGTGACTGCAGTGACTTCTCCTCCAGTAAGCTCTCAGCATCCTCCCAGTCTTGGCCACCTTGAAGCTCTCTCTGCCTTCCTCATCTCCCTGAGATCCTCTGGCAGTGTCCTCAGCCCTGCTGTGCTGTGCAGAGGAGCTGCACCTGGCCAGTGCTATCTCCTGCAGCACCACCTGCTTGCCAGAAGCTCCCTACAGCCCAGGAGTCTGGCCCAGCTCAGCAGCAGAGGACCAGCCCAAGGCATTTAAAGAACATCTCTGATGGCTTTGCTGCCAAGTCCATGAACTTCAGAGACTGAGAAGCTGATGAAATCTTTCCAGAAGTCAAAGTCAGATTCAAACTCTGAAGTTTCTTCTACTCTTAATGGGTCCCAATGAAGCATACTGGGAAAGGGTCCCCAGGGTCTGGTTAGAGCAGAAGGAGAGAGTGAATGCAAGGGAAGCATCAATGGAGGCACTGAAGCATCTCCAGGCTGTGGTGAGAGCAGAGAACTGAGGCAGTGCTGACAGGTCAGGACAAGCAGCTAAAGGTGGCTCTGCTGCTGAGGAAACCTGGAGGGGTTTCATTGATCCAAAGGGCCAAGCCCTGACCCCCAGCCCCTGGAAAGGCAGATCCCGTCCCTCACCTGTGGATCTGGGCTCTGCTGGGGGCAGTGAGGTGTGAGGATGAGCAGTGAGCAGGGTAGGACCCTGTCAGGTTTTGCAGTGGTTTGCTTGCAAAGAGACAACTCCTGCTGAAAAGGAATTAAATGTACCTTTAAATATAATTTTCATCAGATGCTTTGTGCAATAAAAACCTCTCCAATTAGCTGCAGAAACCTTGGCAATAATTAGAGGTTCAGCAGTATTTAATGAGCCCCATGGAGTATTTGGGGCTGATTACATCATCCTTAGGTACTGCCAGGAGACTCTGCCAAGGTACTGCTAAGAACCCTCTCAACAAGTCCAAGTCAGAAGAAAACTCCAAAGTCCCTTGAAGCACTGATTGGCCTCACTGAGGCTTGTTACTGACAAAGGCTCCCCAGGGACTCATTAGAGCAGCTTGTTAGAGGCCAGGATTGCAGGGAGACAAAGGCAAAGTACAGGGGAGAAAAACTTGCCTTTGGTCTAGGAAGCAGAAAGGCCAAGCCCTGACCTGTGCCCTTGGACTAGAAGAACCTCAAAGCCTCAAAGCAAAGTTTCTCCTCACAGGCCTTGGTGGCAGAGGCAACTGCCGGAGCCAAGGGGACAAAGGCCTTGGTCCTGTTGGGCCTCTCAGCCTTGCCAGAGCCCTTGGCCGTCCCTACTGCAGCCTCTCCTGCACTGTCCCATGCCTGCAGGTCTTTCCCTTCAATAGCTGGGATGAATGCACAAACAGATTTTAGAAGACAAATTAAGTCTACACAGCCTCTGAAGTGCAAACCCCTCCAAGAACAACCCTAGCAGAGTGAACAGAAGATGAAGTTTCAGCAAGTGAAGCATATGTAAGATGCCATCTACCAGCACAGGGACAATAAACTACTGGCTAAAAACAACAAATAGAATCACTAACAGTCTTAGAAATTGGTAGAGGTGTCACAGACTCACAGAAACATTCAGGTTGCAAAAGACTCTCAGGATCACCAAGTCCAACCCAGAACCCTACTCTACAAGGATCACCCATGAGTCATATCTCCAAGCACCACATCCAAACCAGCTTTAAATACATCCAGGGTTGGGGACTCCACCACCTCCCTGGGCAGCACATTCCAGTCCCTGGCCACTCTTAAAGTGACAAAAACTGTTTCATCCTGTCCAGTCCAAGCCTCCCCTGTTGCAGCTTGAGGCTGTTCCCTCTTGTTCTGTTGCTGATTGCCTGTGAGAGGAGACCAACATCAGCGTCTCTCCACAATGTCCTTTCAGGCACCTGTAGAGAGCCACGAGGTCTTCCCTCAGCCTCCATCAGTCACTCTTCATCAGAATTTATTCTCCAGGCCCTTCCCCAGCTTCCCTGCCCTCCTCTGCACTGGCTCCAGCATCTCCACATCTCTCTTGTATTGTGGTGCCCAAAACTGGACACAACACTCGAGCTGTGGCCTCACCAGAGTGGAGTACCAGGGGACAATCAGAATACAGTAAATCACATTACTCCTGAGATTCCAGTCACAGCCTTAGACTACTATCCTGCAAGGGTGTTTTAAACCAGGATGACACAGGGGCATCAGGCAATACCTAACAGCCAATATATATCTGCACATTGGCCACAGCAACCCCATGCAGTGCCAGAGGTTGGGGTCTGAGTGGCTGGAGAGCAGCCAGGCAGAGAGGGACCTGGGGGTACTCGGGTACTGCTTCTCAGTCTCTGAGGTTCATGGACTTGGCACCAAAGCCACCAGAGGGCTCCTTTAAATGCCTTGGGCTGGTCCTCTGTTGATGAGCCAGGCCAGGCTCCTGGGTTAGAGGGAGCTGCTGGCAGGCAGGCAGCGCTGCAGGAGACAGTTCTGGCCAGGAGCAGCTCCTCTGCACAGCACAGCAGGGCTGAGGACACTGCCAGAGGATCTCACGGAGAGAAGGAAGGCAGAGAGAGCCCCAAGTCTGCCAGGAATACAACTACAACTACCTGAGGGGTGGTTGTGGCCGGGAAGGGGGTTGGCCTCTTCTCCCAGGCAACCAGCACCAGAACAAGGGGACACAGTCTCAAGCTGTGCCAGGGGAGGTTTAGACTCGAGGTGAGGAGGAAGTTCTTCACTGAGCGAGTCATTTGTCATTGGAACGGGCTGCCCAGGGAGGTGGTTGAGTTACCGTCCCTGGAGGCGTTCAAGAGGAGATTGGACGTGGCACTTGGTGCCATGGTCTAGTCATGGGTCTGTGTTGATAGGTTGGACTCGATGATCCTCGAGGTCCTTTCCAACCTAAGTTATACTGTGATACTGTGATACTGTGACTGGGAGGGTGTCTGAGAGCTCACTGGAGGAGAAGTCACTGCAGTCACTGATACAGTGAGGCCAATCAGTCTTAGACTACTATCCAGCAAGGATGTTTTAAAACAGGATGACACAGGGGTATCAGGCAATGCCTCAGTCTGTTTTTCTCAGCCAGTCTGTCTGCTTCAGTCTGCCTGGACAACTGCTTCTCTCTCTGTGCTTGGCTGACCTTCAACTAATGAGATAAGAAGCTAATTCTTTTTTTTCTTCCCTTAGCATAGGCTTTGAACTAACAGATTTTCCCCAATAATGGGGAATGGAATGGGCTGCCCGAGGAGGTGGTGGGGTCACCATCACTGGAGGTGCTCAGGAGGAGAATTGATGGGGTGCTTGGTGCCATGGTTTAGTTGATTAGGTGGTGTTGGATAATAGGTTGGGCTCGATGATCTTGAAGTTCTCCTCCACCCTGGTCTGGTCTGGTCTATTCTATTCTATTCTATTCTATTCTATTCTATTCTATTCTATTCTATTCTATTCTATTCTATTCTATTCTATGAGAGCAATGTCAGCAATTCTCCTCCCTCTTATACCCTGTGACCGTTTGAGGCTTTGCCTTTAAGAAGAGGACAGTACTGGGGCACTGTGGCTGAATGTTTTGTAAACAAAAGACAGGTCTAAACGAATCTCATTGCTAGATTGGTAGAATGCAACTTTAAGTTTTGAGTGTAGCTGAGATTTTCTTCAGTTCGCTCTTCCCTCCTCCCTCTGCAGCTCGTCCGCCTCTAGGCTCTCTGCCAGACTGACCTTGGACAGATAAGCGTGCGGCCTGCTAACACTTTGCTTTAATTTATAACTGCTTTAATTAACAACTGCTCTTTTTCTCTCTTTCTAACCCTCTTTGGGGAAAAAGGGGAGAGAAAGGGGTACAGGGGGGGAACCCTCCTCCAGAGGGGGGAGGAATTTCATTCCTGTATTATTGTTTTTTTACTTTGCTGTATATCTCTGTGTATATATTGTAAATACTGTAAATTGTGTATATACATCCTGCATTCCCTAAAAATTGTTTGTAAATATAGCATTTCCCTTTTTGCTTCTCTGGCTGTGGCTAACTGTGAGCCCTCCCCCTCTGTTTTTTTCCAGGATGGGCATAGCCCACCACAGGCAGACAATAGGCCAAAACAACAAAACAATGTTTTAACACATCCCACCAAATGCTGCCCAGCTTCTCTCAGAGTCAAAGACAAAACACAGCTCTCTCTAATTCGAGCAAAGGCAAATCTTCCCTATAGTCTTCTCAAGCTATCCGAAAACAATCCTCTTCCCACAACCAACCCTTTTTCCCCCTGCACTTCTTTTTTCTCGGGCACCAACCCATTTTTCCTATGTGCTTTTTTCTCTCGGGCATCATCAACCATCTTTTTTCCTGCAAGTCTTTTTCCTCAGGCACCAACCCTTTTATTCTCTGCTCTTGTTTTCTTTCAAGCAACAACACATTTTCCTCTGTACTTTATTCTCAGGCACCAACCATTTTTTCCTCTGTGCCTCTTTTTCCTTGAGCACCAACCATTTTGCTCTCTGCTCTTGCTATCTTTCGAGCACCAACACATTTTTCTGTGTACTTCTTTTCTCTTGGGCACCAACCATTTTTCCCTCTGCACTTCTTTTCTCTCGGGCACCAACCCTTTTACTCTCTGCTCTCCCTTTTTCTCATTCACCAACCCTTTTATTCCCTGTGCTTCTATTCTCTTGGGCACCAACCGTTTTGTTCTCTGTGCTTCTTTTTTCTCACACACCAAACATTTTTTCCTCTACTACCTTTTTTCTCAGGCAGCAACCCTTTTTTCTCTGTGCCTCCTTTTTCTCCAGCACCACTCCCTTTATTCCCTGCACTTCTTTTTTCACAGGCACCAACACTTTTTCCTCTATGCTTCTTTTTCTTGGGCACCAGCTCTTCTTTCCTCTGGCCTTCTTTTTCCTCGTGCACCGACACTTTGTTTCTCTGATCTTGGTTTTTTTGGGAACCACCCTGGTTTTACTCTGTGCTTCTTTTCTTCTGGGTACCAACCTTTATTTTCTGTGCTGCTTTGTTCTCGGGCACCAACCCTTTGCTCCTCTGATCTTCATTTTGCTCCGGCACCAAGCTTTTTTCCCTCTGCACTTCTTTTCCCTTGGGCACCAGCCTTTTCTCCTCTGTGCTTTGTTTTTCTTGGCCACCAATCATTTTTATCTCTATACTTCTTTTCTCTAGGGCACCAACCCTTTTGTCCACTTCGCCTTTTTTTCCTCCAGCACCAACACTTATTTCCTCAGCACTTCTTTTCTCTCGGACACCAACCCTTTTCTTCTCTGCACTTCTTTTTTTCTTGGGCACAGACCCTTTTCTACTCTGCTCCTCTTTTCTCCCGGGCACCAACACTTTTTTTCTCTGAGTTTCTTTTTCGTTTGTGCACCAACCATTTTTCTTCTCTGGGCTTCTTTTCTCTCAGGCACCAACCCTTTTATTCCCTGCACTTCTTTTCTCTCAGGCAGCAACCCTTTTATTCCCTGCACTTCTTTTCTCTCAGGCAGCAACCCTTTTATTCCCTGCACTTCTCTTTTCTCGGTCACCAACCCTTTTATTCTCTGTGCTTCTTTCTTCTCAGGCACTGAACATTTATTTTCTTAATTTCTTTTTTCTCAGGCATCAACCTTTTTTTCTCTTCACTTTCTATCTCTTGGGCACCAAGACATTTTTCTTCTGCTCTTCTTTATTCTCAGACACCAACCCTATTTTTCCCTGCACTTCTTTTTTTTGGGGGGCACCAACCCAATTATTCCCTGTGCTTACTTTTTCTCAGGCACCAACTCTGTTATTCTGTGCACTCCTTTCTTCTCTGCCACAGACCGTTTTCTTCTTTGCTCCCCTTTTCTCTCGGGCACCATCCCTTTTTTCCTCTGGACTTCTTTTATCTCAGGCACCACCACTTTTATTCTCTGGGCTTTATTCTTGGGCACCAAAGATTTTTTTTTCTAGTGCTTCCTGCGCTTCTTTATTCTCAGGCACCAACCCTTTTTTCCTCTGCCCTTCTTTTTGCTCAGGCACCAACCCTTTTATTCCCTGCACTTCTTTTTTCTCAGAAACCATCCCCTTTGTTCTGTCCACTTAGAATAGAATAGAATAAACCAGGTTGGAAGAGGCCTTCAAGATCATCACATCCAACCCATCATCCAACACCATCTAATCAACTAAGCCATGGCACCAAGCAACCTATCAAATCTCCTCCTAAACACCCCCAATGATGGCAACTCCACCACGTCCCCAGGCAGCACATTCCAATGGGCAATCACTCTCTCCATGAAGAACTTCTTCCTAATATCTAGTCTAAGGCTCCCCTGGTGCAGCTTGAGACTGTGTCCTCTTGTTCCGGTGCTGGTTACCTGAGAGAAGAGACCAACCTCCTCCTGTTTACAACCTCCCTTCAGGTAGTTGTAGAGAGCAATAAGGTCTCCCCTGAGTCTCCTCTTCTCCAGGCTAAGCAAAATCAGAACTCCCAGCCTCTCCTCATAGGACCTGTACTCCAAACCCCTCACCAGCTTTGTTGCCCTTCTCTGGACACCTTCCAGCAAGTCAACATTCTTCCTAAACTGAGGGGCCCAGGACTGGACACAGTACTCAAGGTGTGGCCTAACCAGTACAGTGAACATGGGCAGAATGACCTCCCTGCTCCTGCTGGCCACACTATTCCTGATACAGGCCAGGATGCCATTGGCCTTCTTGGCTGCCTGGGTGCACTGCTGGCTCATGTTCAGCCTACTATCAACCAGTACCACCAAGGATGCTTTCTGTCTGGCTGCTCTCCAGCCACTCTGACCACAGCCTGTAGCACTGCATGGGGTTGTTGTGGCCAATGAGCAGCACCTGGCACTTAGAGGGCCTCGGCCTCCAAACAGATGGAGGGGAGAGACAAATTGATTTGTTGGATCACACAGAACCAATGGCCTGGCAAGTTGAAGCTATGAGAGGATAAAGCTTTAGTAGATACAGGTGCCCAGAGTGCTCTGACACCACCAAACCACGAGGGGTGGAACCCATCTGTGTTTCTGGTGTGAAGAGGAGGATCCCCACACCTGGATGTGTTGGAAGCTGAGTACTGGATGCAAGCCACAGTTTGCTTTCACTTGGAGGCATAGAAGGAGTCACTGGACTCAATTGCCCCATGGCTGGAAACACAGCCCCAGCATTTGCAGCATTTGGACTGGGCATGGACTGATCCAGACTGGGCTGGAACAGAGTGGAGCTGCAGAGCACCTGCAGTGAGCAGCCCTCTGGGTACTGCAAAGTGACCTCCTGTGGAGTGAGAATGGACAGTGCCTGAGGTGTGCTGCTGATTGCTGCTGGGCATGGTGCAGGTGGCACAGTATGAGGGCTTGGGAATATCAAAGGTTAAGTTGAAAATTTGCTGCCACTACTCCATCCTGCCTCATGCCACCTTCACAGGGACAGTGCTGGCTGGAGCAAAGTACTACAGGGCTTGAAGTTCAGATGGCAACATGAGAGGCTTCCTGTTCTGGTTGCTGCTGTTGGGTTCTGGCTCTCAGGTGCTGACTCTTTGCTGAGCGGGAGGGCTGTAGGGGTTTAACTCCTGGCTGCTGCTGCTCACTGCTGTGCTTCTTTCTGCAAACAGCCTCAGGTCAGTGTGCATTATGGGATCTCCTTTGGATTCAACTCTTTTGAGCTTATCTCAAGTCCTGATCCCAGCACAAAGGGGTTTTTGATTCATGTGTGTGTTATTTTTCCCTCCCTTCTGTTTTGGGGGGGAAGAGGCAGCTTAACCTCTTCTCAGCTCTTCAACCTGTTCCAGCCCCAGAGTGGAAAGCCAACAGAAGCTTTCTGAGTTCTTCCAAAGATCTCCATCAGCTTCCCCCTACACCCTCCAAAGATCCCAAGAGTCAGTCCCAGGACCATCCAAATCCCAAATACCTAAGATCACCTGAAAGCCCCTGAAGAATGCCTCTGAGATGCCCCTCAAGACACCTCTAAGAACCTCATTGTCCCCTCCCTGAACTGGGCACACAGCTCCACCCCATCCCTTGGGAGCAAATGCCCCCAAAATTTGGGCATTGTGGCAGGAATATCTGAAATAAAAGCAAACAGACAGGATTTGGGTAACTTTTGGGTTTTATTGAGACAATTGGTCAATGGACAGAAGATTTCTTACCCCAGGGAGACACAAAGCATTGGGGAAGAACCAGACAGACCCTGGCAAAGCCCTGCCCAGCTCCTCTGGGCGCTCCAGCTGTGCCGACTCAGCACTGTAATTGTTCTCATTAGCAATAATTGGTGTTCAGAAGGGCAGGAGGTGTTGGTTGCTGCTGGTGTCCTCACTCCCTGAGAAGTGCAAAGGAAAAAGGGATGATTTTGGTTCCGGAAAGGCCCTCTCAGAGGGGTCACGATTACCCAACAGATTCTAGGTAGATTTATGCCTCCCCTGCAATGCAGGCTGCTCTCTCGTGTGGATGTAGCGGTGCTTGTTGAGATAGCCCTTCCGGGTGAAGCTCTTACC